>NC_142066.1:2532248-2647248 GCF_059756535.1 Pantherophis guttatus | reverse complement strand
GGAGGGCAGGGGGATCGCAACCGGCGTCGGGGGCTCGCCCCATCGCCAGTGGAGAATCTTCTGGACCCGGCCTTTTAGCATGGGGCACTGCGAAGAGGGAGAAGGGACGGTCAGAAAACGGGACGCTTATCTCTCGGAGATAATCCTTCACTTACGAAAGTTCATTTAGTGAACAAAAGTTACAACGGCACTCGGGGGGGGGGGAAAGAAAAGGGATTTTTTTTGGGGACCCGTTTTCACACTGACGACCATCGCCCTTAAATGAGTCACAGGGGGGGGGGTTGTTCGGTGAATCTGGCTCCGCCCCCGCCGGCTTCGGAAGGTCGCCAAAGAGGAATCGCGTGACTCCAAGACGCTGCGACCGTCACGCGTGTGAATCAGTTGTCAAGTATCCGAATGTAAACCACGTCATCGCGGGATGCGGCAGCGGTTGTAAGGGGTCAAAAACGGTCCTAAGTTCCTTTCTTTTTGGGATGCATTGTAACTTCGAACGGTCGCTAAATGGACTTTTGTAAATTGAGGACTATCTGTAACAGGGAGGGAGAGCCACAACAGAGAAGGCCCTTCTCCTGGGTCCCACCCAGGGGTGAAATGCTCCTGGTACGGAACGGATCGCCCGATCCGGTAGCGATGACGGCGGGTGGTTCGGAGAATCGGTAGCAAAAATCCCTGCCGACCTCCCCATGCCCAGCTGAGCCGCGCGATCATCAGAGGCTTTTTTTTTTCTTTACTTTTAAAAGCATTTTTTCTTCGGCCAAAGAAAAAATGCTTTTAAAAGTTTTTTTAAAAAAAAGCCTCTGATGATCGCGCGGCTCGGCTGGGATCGTCAGAGGCTTTTAAAAAGCTTTTTTTTTTTACAACCTCTTCAGCTGAAGAGGCTGTAGGAAAAAAAATGCTTTTAAAAGCCTCTGACGATCCCAGCTGAGTTGCCGGATCGTCAGAGACTGTTTTTTCTTTTAAAAGCCAAAAAAAAAAAAAAAAAAAAAGCCTCTGACGATCCGGCAACTCAGCTGGGATCGTCAGAGGCTTTTAAAAGAATTTTAGAAAAAATGCTTTTAAAAGTAAAAAAAAAAAGTTGGCCACGCCCACCCAGTCACATTACACCCCCACCCACCCCCACCAAGCCCCGCCCGCAGAACTGGCAGTAACAAATTTTTACATTTCACTCTTGAGGGACCTCCTCAAGAGAGGGGACCCCCCAACATCCCCTGCCTCCCTGCTCTGCTGGGTTGGGTGGATGCAAGTAGGGAAAAATGACTCTTCAAATAACAGAGAGGGAGCCACCACGGAGTAGGCCCTCCTTCTGCGTCCCACTCGACGTATATGTATTTCAAGATAGCGGGTGAGGAACCCCCCACTCTCCCTGGTCATCCCACTCACCCACAGTCCTTCCCCAGCGCCCTCACCGTGCAGCGGGGACAAAGCCACTCCCCGTTGGGGATCTCCGGGAGAGGCGGGTTGAGGCAGTGGATGTGATAGGAGGAGATGCAGGCATCACAGCACAGGAGCTCCCCGCCGTCCTTACAGACGCGGCAGTATTCCATGTGGTCGTCCTCCTCTTCCTTCTCGTCCAGCTCGCCTTCGTATTCGTCCTCCTCCTCCTTCGGCTCCCACTGCACCCCTTCTTTCTCCTGTAAACCAGGGATACGACACCCACACACACACACAAGAAAAAGAAAAAAAGAAAAAAAAAGAAAAAAAGGAGAGCTGGATTATGAAGGAGGGGTCAGCGCAGAGCACGGCTGGGGA
Source organism: Pantherophis guttatus (assembly GCF_059756535.1). Lineage (NCBI taxonomy): Eukaryota > Metazoa > Chordata > Lepidosauria > Squamata > Colubridae > Pantherophis > Pantherophis guttatus. Next base: position 2,645,499 of record NC_142066.1, on the reverse strand, counting down.
GTCCGAAAAAGGAAGCAAAGCCAGAATGTCTCCCGGTAACCACAGGCAGTCACAGTAACACAAGAGTTGGAAGGGACTTTGGAGGTCATCTAGTCCAGCCCCCTGCTGACGCAGAAAGGAGTTGGGATGTGGGGGTTTAAGCATTGGTGTGTGTGTCTAGAATCACTTGCTAGAATTTAGGATTCGGTGAAGAGATCCGGTTCCGGATCTTCGCAGATTCCCCAGCATGACGACACTCTATGTTTACAGGTAGTCCTCGACTTACAACCTCCATCCCAGCCTGTAATTTCCATCGCCCGCAAAGCAAAGCAAGGCAGCGAAGGTGAAGGGAGCTTCGTCCCAAGTTTTACGACCTTTCTTGCCACGGTTGTTAAGCGAATCGCTGGCTTTCTCCCTTCTGACTTCGCTGGTCAGAAGGTCGCCAAAAGGGGAATCACGTCACACACACACACGACGGTCGTAAATACAAATCGGTTTACCAAGCGTCCGGGGGTTTTTTGGATCACGGGACCGCGGGGATGCCGCAACGCCCGTGAGTGTGGAAAAACGGCCGGGAGTCACTTTTTCTCAGCGGCGTTGTAACCTCGAACGGTCACTAAATGAGCTGTTATAAGTCAAGGACTACCAATACTGTTCTAGAGAGCTGATTCTTAGCCTTTGGAGTGCAGAAATAAAACAGAACTACACCGCTGGAAGGGACCTCGGAGGTCTTCTAGTCCAACCCCTTGCTCAGGCAGGAGACCCTATAACATGTCAGACAAATGGATGTTCAGTCTCTTCTTAAAAACCTCCAGTGATGGAGCGCCCACAAATTCTGGTGGCGAGTTGTTCCACCGGTTAATTGATCTGGGATTAGAAAATAACCAGAATAACAGAGTTGGAAGGGACTTTGGAGGTCTTCTAGTCCAACCCCTTGCTAGGAGGACCAACCCAAAGGTGAGGTGAGGCACCTGAGCAGCCCAAGTCCTTCCTTAAACCCCAGCCTGTCTCCTTGTCCCTGTGCACACAGCAGTCTCCCCACCCAGGGGTGAAATGCTCCCGGTTTGGACCGGATCACCCGATCCGGTAGCGATGGAGGCGGGTGGTTCGGAGAACCGGTAGCAAAAATCCCTGCCCCCCCCCATTGCCCGGCTGAGCTGCGCAATCATCAGAGGCTTTTTTTTTTACTTTTAAAAGCATTTTTTCTACAACCTCTTCAGCAGAAAAAATGCTTTTAAAAGTAAAAAAAAAAAAAGCCTCTGATGATCGTGCGGCTCAGCTGGGATCTTCAGAGGCTTTTAAAAGCATTTTGAGGTTGTAGAAAAAAAAATGCTTTTAAAAGCCTCTGAAGATCCCAGCTGAGCCGCGCGATCATCAGAGGCTTTTTTTTCCTTTTAAATGCCTCTGACGATCAGGCAACTCCGCTTGGATCGTCAGAGGCTTTTAAAAGGAAAAAAAAAACCTTTTTTTTTATTTTAAACGCCTCTGACGATCCAAGCGGAGTTGCCTGATCGTCAGAGGCGTTTAAAAGGAAAAAAAAGTCTCTGCCCATCAGGATCGCCAGAGCCTTTTGAAAGCATTTTTTTTACAACCTCATAGAAAAAATGGTTTTAAAAGTTTTAAAAAAAAAAAAATTGGCCACGCCCACCCAGTCACATTACCCCCACCAAGCCACACCCACAGAACCGGTAGTAAAAATTTTTAGATTTCACTCCTGCCCCCACCCCACCCCCGTTTCCCTGACCCACCCACCCCCATCTTTCCAAAGGGACCTGCCCCACGTATGCTTTGCAGCCAGACCAACGGGAATCACCCCGAGCGAATTCATTAGATTCATTGGGGGTGGGGGTGGGTGGGGGGGAAGAAATCCGAATTTCCCAGAGGGTTGGTGGATGCATCATCTCGGCAAAGCAGGGAAGGACGGCTGGATGCCCCACGTTCAACCGGGGTGGCGAGAGGAGGGGTGGGGGGCCCTACCGGGAAGGTCGCCGGTGTGCAGCAGAGAGGCAAGGAAGAAAGGTGAGTGGCTTACGCAGTGAGGGCAGCTCCATTTGCCCTGGGGGGCCTTGTCTAGCTCCGGATCCAGGCACACCAGGTGATAAGCTCTGGGACAGGAGTCGCACAGGATGATCTCCCCGCCCTGCTGACACACCTCACAATAGTCTTGGTGGTCGGTCTCGTAGCCGTCTGCCTCTTCTTCACCGGCAACTGCCAAACCGGGGAGGGGAGGGGAGGGGAGAGAGAGAGAGAGAGAGAAAGGAAAAAGGGTGAGGGTCTCCCCGGCATCCCGAGACACGTAGACCAGGGGTGTCAAACTCAAGGCCTGCGGGGACGGCCTGGAAACAGCGAAGGACCGGCCCGCGGGGCCTCTGCCAGTGAAAATGGAGCTGGGGGGGTGGCGTGCATGCCCCCCCGGGCTCTGTTTTCACTGGCAGAGGGCTAGCAAAACAAACTACAAAAAACCAAAGGTTTCCCCTTTTGCATTTGAGCATGCAAGAAGGGACAGGAAAGGAGAAAGGGAAAGAGAAAGAGAAAGAAAGACAAAGAAAAAGATGGATGGATGGGAAGGAAGGAAGGAAGGAAGGAAGGAAGGAAGGAAGGAAGGAAGGAAGGACTGAAAGGAAGGAAAGAAGGACTGAGAGGGAGGGACGGAGGGAGGAAGGACTGAAAGGAACGAAGGAAGAACTGAGGAAGGAAGGAAGGAAGGACTGAAAAGAAGGAAGGAAGGAAGGACTGAGAGGGAGGGAGGGAGGAAGGACTGAGAGGAAGGAAAGGAGGGAAGGAGGGAGGAAGGAAGGAAGGACTGAAAGGAAGGAAGGAAGGACTGAGAGGAAGGAAGGGAGGGAAGGAGGGAGGAAGGAAGGAAGGACTGAAAAGAAGGAAGGAAGGAAGGCCTGAGAGGAAGGAAGGAAGGACTGAGAGGGAGGGAGGGAGGGAGGGAGGGAGGGAGGAGGGTAGAAGGACTGAGAGGAAGGAAGGGAGGGAAGGAGGGAGGAAGGAAGGACTGAAAAGAAGGAAGGAAGGAAGGACTGAGAGGAAGGAAGGACTGAGAGGATGGAAGGGAGGGAGGGAGGGAGGAAGGAGGGAGGAAGGACTGAAAGGAAGGAAGGGAGGACTGAGAGGAAGGAAGGGAGGAAGGAAACAAGGAAAGGAGGAAGGAAGGAAGGAAGGAAGGATGATTATAATGAGAGTGAGGGAGAGTCTCAGAGAAGTCCTACATTAGCACTGTTTTTATTGCTTTGAGCCGCCCTGAGTCCTTTCCGGAGAGAGGGTGGCATATAAGCTTAACAAACAAACAAACAAACAAACAAACAAACAAACAAACAAACTACGGCCCCTGGGACGGATACGTGCAATGAACGTTTGTGTTGCTGCCGAGAGTCTCCCCCTTCGGGGTCTTTTTCTGTGGGTCGGAGGGGGGGCAGAAATTCCGACTCGGGGTCTGCTTCAGCCTCCTGGTGTGGGGCTTTGGGCGAAGGCTGGAGGGAAGCGCCGCTGGTGGCAAAGAGCCGGAGGGCCTCGTTCCAGTGGGGCTGCCTCATGGCCTGGAACTGGCTGACCATCTCATCCCGGTGAGCCTCCAAGGGCCGGTACCTGGCCTTGCACGCCCGCAGGTCTTCGCTCTGCTTGGAAAGCCTATGCTCCTAGTCCTCAGTGAGGTACTTCTGCTAAGCCTCCTTCTCGGTCAGATCCAATTTGAACTGAGCCAGCTGTTTTGCCAACTCTTTCTCGTGGTGGCTGCTTAGCTCCAACAACTGCTTCCTCTTGGGGCCCTAAGGAGCCCGGGAAGGCAGGTGAGGAGTGGCTAGGACGGGAGGGGCGAGTAGAGGCCGGCAAGGCGCCCCTCGACGTGAGTGTCATCAAGTTGGCCATGCCCACCCAGTCACATGACCACCTAGCCACAGCCACCCATTAAGTAGATTGTATTAGTGGTCCACGGGATTTAAAATTATGAATTTAGTGGTCCCTGAGGTCCGAAAGGTTGGGGACCCCTGACCTAGATGACTGAGAATCTCTACAAACTGAGAAGTTAATAAGGTTCCCTTCTCCTTAGCTACAGAGAAGGCTTTCCTACATCTACCGCCCTGGGTGATAACCTTAAAGGTAAAGGTTCCCCTTGCACATATGTGCTAGTCGTTCCTGACTCTAGGGGGCGGTGCTCATCTCCGTTTCAAAGCCGAAGAGCCAGCGCTGTCCGAAGACGGCTTCCGTGGTCATGTGGCCGGCATGACTCAACGCCGAAGGCGCACGGAACGCTGTTCCCTTCCCACCAAAGGTGGTCCCTATTTTTTCTACTTGCCTTTTTTACTTGCTTTCGAACTGCTAGGTTGGCAGAAGCTGGGACAAGTCACGGGAGCTCACCCCGTTACGCGGCGCTAGGGATTCGAACCGCCGAACTGCCGACCTTTCGATCGACGAGCTCAGCGCCTTAGCCCCTGAGCCACCGCGTCCCCTGTTATAACATTCATCTCACCTTTTTTCTTCTTTCGTCCAGGCCGACCTCGCTTGACTTTCTTGACCCTTCCTGAACTGTCCGAACGCACGGAAGAACTGTGAACGCTGGAGTTATCCAGGTCGGATTCTTCTTCCAGTTCTGCTACCTCGTCGCTCTGAAACAGATGCTGTACATAACCGGAGCGGCCCTCCATTAGGAAACACAAAGCCACAAAGAGGCCAAGATGAAGAGGAACGGCGGGAAGGGAAAGGAAAAGGCGGCGGGGGTACCCCAACTTCGGAGCTGCGCCCAAAAAAGCCAGCAGAAAGAAGCAAAGAGGAGGCTTTCCACCCGACCCCCGTCCAACTACGGGAGGTTCGACCAACTACGGAATTGACCGACCCGATTCAGCTACAAGAGGTTGGATCTGGGGCAACTGCGTGCAGATCTATGTCAAATGGCAAAAGTTGGAGAGCGGGAAGAAAGGAGGACAGGGAGATATGATATGATAAACAAGCAAGCAGTCGCGACCATGCAACCTGAATTTGCCGCCCCAGTGTCTAAAAGGAATCTCAAGCTAATGATATTGTCAAAAGGGTCACTGGCGCTGCCGGGGCTCAGAGCAAGGGTGTCCAACCTTGGTAAATTTTAAGATTTGTGGACTTCAATTCCCAGAATTGAACTCAACAGTCTTCAACTTCAGGAATTGAAGGCAGAACGTTCAACTCCCAGAATTGCTCAAAACTCTTCAACTCCCAAATTTGAACTCAAGTCTTCAACTCCCAGAATTGAACTCAAAATCTACAACTCCCAGAATTGAATTCAAAAGTCTTCAACTCCCAGAATTGAACACAAAATCTACAACTCCCAGAATTGAATTCAAAAGTCTTCAACTCCCAGAATTGAACTCAAGTCTTCAACTCCCAGAACTGAACTCAAAATCTACAACTCCCAGTATTGAATTCAAAAGTCTTCAACTCCCAGAATTGAACTCAAGTCTTCAACTCCCAGAATTGAACTCAAAATCTACAACTCCCAGAATTGAACTCAAAAGTCTTCAACTCCCAGAACTGAACTCAAGTCAACTCCCAGAATTGAACTAAAGATCAACTCCCAAAACTGAACTCAAAATCTACAACTCCCAGAATTGAATTCAAAAGTCTTCAACTCCCAGAATTGAACTCAAAATCTTCAACTCCCAGAATTGAACTCAAAATCTACAACTCCCAGAATTGAATTCAAAAGTCTTCAACTCCCAAAATTGAACACAAAATCTACAACTCCCAGAATTGAATTCAAAAGTCTTCAACTCCCAGAATTGAACTCAAAATTTACAACTCCCAGAATTGAACTCAAAATCTACAACTCCCAGAATTGAACTCAAAATCTACAACTCCCGGAATTGAACTCAAAAATCTTCAACTCCCAGAATTGAACTCAAAATCTACAACTCCCAGAATTGAACTCAAAATCTTCAACTCCCAAAATTGAACTCAAAATCTACAACTCCCAGAATTGAATTCAAAAGTCTTCAACTCCCAGAATTGAACTCAAAATCTACAACTCCCAGAATTGAACTCAAAATCTTCAACTCCCAAAATTGAACTCAAAATCTACAACTCCCAGAATTGAACTCAAAAGTCTTCAACTCCCAGAATTGAATTCAAAAGTCTTCAACTCCCAGAATTAATTAATGTATGTATGTATGTATGTATGTATGTATGTATGTATGTATGTATGTATGTAATTTATATCCCGAAGGACTCAGGGCAGCTTACAAGAAGGAACAAAAAATTACATAAACATCAAGTCAATTTAAAATTAGTTAAAATTAATTAAAAATTTAATTAAAACTATTAAAAATCACCCCTACGGATTCAGCCCATTTGGTGAAAAAGCCACGTCTTCAATTCGCGGCGGAAGGAGAGGAGGTCAGGGGCTGTCCTGAGGCCGGTGGGCAGCCCATTCCAGAGGGTCAGCGCTCCCACAGAGAACGCTCTCCCCCGGGGGGCCGCCAACCGACATTGTCTGGCTGACGGCACCCTGAGAAGGCCCGCTCTGTGTGAGCGCACCGGACGATGGGAGGATGGCAGGAGATGATCCTGCAGGTACCCCGGGCCTAAGCCATGTAGGGCTTTATAGGTGAGCACCAGCACCTTGAAATGAACCCGAAGAACCACCGGTAGCCAGTGCAGCTCACACAGGAGAGGTGTCACACGGGAGTACCGAGAAGCCCCTGTAACAACCCGCACGGCCGCATTCTGGACTAACTGTAGCCTTCGGGTGCATCCCAAGGGCAGCCCCATGTAGAGGGCGTTACAGTAGTCCAACTGAAATGTAACAAGGGCATGAGTGACCCTGGCAAGGGCATCCCGATCTAGGAAAGGGCGCAATTGGCGCACCAGGCGTACCTGTGCGAAGGCCCTCCGGTCACGGCCATCAAATGATCTTCTAAAGATAGCCTTGAATCCAGGAGGACCCCCAGATTGCGGACCCTTTCTGAGGGAGTAAGGACCTCCCCGCCCATCACAAGTGACGGGGCCACTAGATCACGAGATGCCGGTATCCACAGCCACTCAGTCTTGGATGGGTTGAGTCTGAGTCTGTTTCTTCCCATCCAGGCCCGTACCGCTTCCAGGCAGCGGGACATCACGGAAAGGGCATCCCCAGGGTGATCCGGGGTGGAGATGTAGAGCTGAGTGTCGTCAGCATATTGGTGGTACCTCACCCCGAAACCACAAATGATCTCACCCAGCGGCTTCATATAGATGTTAAAGAGCAGGGTGGAGAGAACCGACCCCTGAGGCACCCCACATGTGAGGGGCCTCAGGGTGGATCTCTCTCCCCCTGTCCATACAAACTGCGAGCGGCCCGAGAGGTAGGAGGAGAACCACTGTAAAACGGTGCCTCCTACCCCCAACCCCCTGAGTCACTGCAGTAGGATAACATGGTTGATGGTATCGAAAGCCGCTGAGAGGTCAAGAAGGACCACGATGGAGGAGTAACCCCCATCCCTGGCCCGCCAGAGATCATTCACTAAGGCGACCAATGCCGTTTCTGTGCTGTAACCGCGCCTGAAACCCGATTGGTACAGGTCTAGGTAGTCAGTTTCCTCCAGGAACTGCGGGAGCTGCTGTGCTACCACAGACTCAACAACCTTCGCTATAAAGCGAAGGTTGGAGACTGGACAATCGTTGTTAAGAGAGTCTGGATCAAGGGTGGGCTTCTTGAAAAGGGGACGAGCCACCGCCTCTTTAAGTGTGGCGGGGAAGACCCCTTCCGTCAGAGAAGCATTGACAACTGCTTGAATCCAGCCTCCAGTCACCTCTCTGGCTGCAGAAACAAGCCAGGAGAGACAAGGGTCCAATAAACATGTGGAGGCACCCCGTCGACTCATGATCCTGTCCACTTCATCCATCGAAACAGGCTCAAACCCAACCCAGAGGTTACCATCAGGACAGGGCCCTGTCACCTCGCCAGACTGCCCAGTCAGAGTCCAGCCCAGTCCGAATCTGAGCTATTTTATCTTGCAGAAACTGTACAAAATCCTCAGCTCTGCCCTGCAATTGAACTCAAAATCTTCAACTCCCAAAATTGAACTCAAAATCTACAACTCCCAGAAGTGAACACAAAATCTACAACTCCCAGAATTGAACTCAAAATCTACAACTCCCAGAATTGAATTCAAAAGTCTTCAACTCCCAGAATTGAATTCAAGTCTTCAACTCCCAGAATTGAACACAAAATCTACAACTCCCAGAAGTGAACACAAAATCTACAACTCCCAGAATTGAACTCAAAATCTTCAACTCCCAGAATTGAACTCAAAAGTCTTCAACTCCCAGAACTGAACTCAAAATCTTCTATTCCCAGAACTCAAAAGTCTGTAGACTCCCAACTGCCAAAATTCCCTCGCCAGCTGTGGGGAGTTGAAGTGCACTGGCCTTAAAAGTTGCCAAGGTTGGAGTCACCCCTGGCTTAAGAGTCACCTCCTGTGGCTGGTGGTAACCCGCAGGGCGTGCAAAATTTAAATTAAAGAGCTTAATTCGCAGAACAGCCACCAGTCACAGGAATTAGCTTGCTTTGAGGTGGACTGGCGCTCTTCCTCCTGGCTAATTTTGTGCAGAAATGCCAAGCTCAGCTCGTGGGGGGGGGGCACATTCACACGCACAACCGCAACTGGAAGCGCGCCTTACTGAGCTGCTCTTTTTGCGCTTCCCGCCGATCACGCCTAGCTTGATCTTCAGGGGCGCCATCTTCTTCCCCTTGCCCTTCCTCTTCATCTCGGGGATGCGAGGGCTTTTGCTCCTCTTCTTGTGGCCTGGTCCTTGGAGAGGGAGGGAGGAGAGGGAGGGAAAGAAAAGACCTCTTGGGTGAACAGTCAACATTTGCCCCCCGATCGGAAAAAGCCGTGCCAGTTCTTCCGGGGATGCTCCAAAGCGGCAAGCAGATGGCGAACCTTGGCAAGAGATGCCCGGCATAATCGCATGCCAGCCAGATGCTTGCAAAAAAACGCAAGTATCTTGGCTGCTGTCCTCTCCAGTCTGCAAAGAATCAAACCTGGGCAGCGGGGGAACGTGATTGGGGGGGGGGGGTTTAGAGACCATTCAGAGTTGGCCCTTTTCTGTTCTCCGGGAAGGATGGAGCCTGCCCGACGGAAGCGTGGAAAGCCGAAGTTTGCCCGAGGAATCAAGTGGCCCCTTTATATGGGTAACGATCCCATACTTGACCTCTCAACTTTTGAGAGTCTGGTTTAAAACTCAGGCCTTCTGCTTTGAAGTCCAGGATGCAAGGCCCTGACTCTGGAGCTTCATCCTAGAACTAACTCAACCCTAAAATAGAGACACGCTTCCCTATTTGTGGAGTCCTTGGTGCTCGCTGAGCTTGGTGGTTTGCTTGCAGAGGTTTCGTGACCCAACTAGGGAACATCCTCAGTGCCAGAAAGGAGTAGGGTTTGTGGAGAGGAAGGAGGGAGGGAGGGAGGGAGGGAGGGAGGGAGGGAGGAAGGAAGGAAGGAAGGAAGGAAGGAAGGAAGGAAGGAAGGAAGGAAGGAAGGAAAGGAGGGAGGAGGAGGAGAACTGTAGGGTCCTTGGAGCTCTTTGAACTTGGTGGTTTTCTTGCAGAGGTTTTGTGACCCAACTAGGGAACATCCTCAGTGCCAGAAGGGAGCAGGGTTTTTGGAGAGGAGGGAGGGAGGGAGAAAGGGAGGGAGGAAGGAAAGAAAGAAGGAAGGAAGGAAGGAAGAGGAGGAAGAGGAGAACTGTAGGGTCCTTGGTGCCCTCTGAGCTTGGGGGCTTTCTTGCAAACGTTTCATGACCCAACTAGGGAACCTCATCAGTGTTAGAAGAGAATGGGGTTTGTGGAGAGGAGGAGGAGAATGGGGGAGGACGACTGTGGGGTCCTTGGTGGTCTCTGAGCTTGGTGGTTTTCTTGCAGAGGTTTTGTGACCCAACTAGGGAACATCCTCAGTGCCAGAAGGGAGTAGGGTTTGTGGAGAGGAGGGAGGGAGGGAGGGAGGGAGGGAGGGAGGGAGGAAGGAAGGAAGGAAGGAAGGAAGGAAGGAAGGAAGGAAAGAAGGAAGGAAGGAAGGAAGGAAGGAAGGAAGGAAGGAAGGAAGGGGAAGAGGAGGAAGAGGAGAACTGTAGGGTCCTTGGTGCTCTCTTGAGCTTGGTGGTTTTCTTGCAGAGGTTTCGTCACTCAACTAGGGAACATCCTCAGTACCAGAAGGGAGTAGGGTTTGTGGAGAGGAGGGAGGGAGGGAGGGAGGGAGGGAGGGAGGGAGGGAGGGAGGAAGGAAGGAAGGAAGGAAGGAAGGAAGGAAGGAAGGGAGGGAGGGAGGGAGGGAGGAAAGGAGGGAGTAGCCTCTTGGTTTGTTCTTTGATTGGGGTATTGTTTTCTGCTTCGTTGTTTGTCTGGGGTTCATCCCTGCTTATCTGGGTGTGAGCTGTTGGAGAGTTCTGTGTTCTGGCTTTTTTGTAGCATTGGTGACACAGTCTAGGCGGGTCATGAAACATCGAATGGGTGGATTGTGAGGTCAGCCCTGTCTACGGAGAAAACCACCAAGTGCAGAGAGCACCCCACAATTCTCCTCCTTCTCCTCTCCAAACACACCCCTCCCTTCTAGCACGGATGATGTTCCCTAGTTGGGTCAGGTAACATCTGTAAGAAGACAAGAAAGCTCAGGGAGCATCAAGGACTCCAAAGCTGTCAGCCTCTTCATCCCTCTCCACCCTCCTCTCTGCAATCCTCCCACTCTTCTAATAATGACAATGTTCCCTAGCTGGGTCATGAAACGTCTGCAAGAAAACGACCAAGCTCAGAGACCCCCAAGGACCCCCAAAGTCCTTCTCCTCCTCTGTTTCCTCCTTCTCTCTCCAATCCCCACTTCTAGCACTGATGACATTCCCTAGTTAGTCCGTGAAACGTCTGCAAGAAATCCATCAAGCTCAGAGAGCACCAAGGATCTCACAGTCCTCCTCCTCCTCTCCACAAACCCCACTCCCTTCTACCACTGATGATGCTCCCTAGCTGGTCCATGAAACGTCTGTAAGAAAACCGCCAAGCTCAGAGAGCCCCAAAGTCCTCCTCCTTCTCCCTTCTTCTCTGCAAACTCCACTCTAGCACTGATGATGCTCCCTAGCTGGCCCACGAAAACGCCTGCAAGGAAACCACCCAGCTCAGAGAGCACTAAGGACCCCACAATCTTCCTCCTCCTCCTCCCTCCCACAAACCCCACTCCCTTCTACCACTGATGATGCTCCCTAGCTGGTCCATGAAACGTCTGTAAGAAAACCGCCAAGCTCAGAGAGCCCCAAAGTCCTCCTCCTTCTCCCTTCTTCTCTGCAAACTCCACTCCCTTCTAGCACTGATGATGCTCCCTAGCTGGCCCACGAAAACGCCTGCAAGGAAACCACCCAGCTCAGAGAGCACCAAGGACACCTCATTTCAACCCCGAGCCACAAATATTCTCTTCTCTTCACGGCTTTTCTTTCTTAGCCTGGCAATTTTCCTATCGGTGACGAGCGGCTTCTGTCCACCGGACGGCTGACCCGATCCAGCCAGAAACCGCTCCTCCTCGTGTCCCTCCCCCCCTCTGTTCTTTGCCCCGTCCTCCTCCGGAGAAAGACCGCCACTCACCTTTGCCCTCTTTGGTTTTGGCTTTGCGGATGGGAAGCGGCTGAGCCGGGGGCTGCAACAGGTGCTGGGGCTCAGGTGAAGGGATCACGGCCGACACGGCAGCCGAGACTTGTTCTGCTACGGCGGCCGCGGCGGCCGCGGCTGCAGCGGCCACAGCTGCCGTCGATCCTTTGAAGGGGTTGTTGGCACTGAATTCCCGCCACTTGGCTCCCATAATGGTCATCATTTTGGACATGGGGATCTTGGGGTTCTTTTTGGCAATGAGAGGCCTGGAGGAAGGGAGGGAGGAGAGAGGGAAAACAAAAAAAGTCCTTTAATTCCGCGTGGGAAAGCCGACACGCTTGCCTTGGGAGTCGACTTGGAGGTTTGTCTGTGTCCTCAGGGATCACCTGAGTGGGTGCAAATAGGTGTGGAGCATCACATAATGTTAACAACCGGTTCGCCCAGAACCAAAAACGTGAGTGCGTGCCTTCCACACAAAACACGATTGTATAGGATGGGATAGCGCCGGGGCGGGCCCAATTGGTGGTCGGAACAATCGGTACGCCCGAACCGGTCCAAACCGGCCCGAACCTACAGCGGCCCACCTCTGGTGTGGAGCCTCCTTGGGACTGCTGAAAAGGAGCTGTTGTTGTTGTTGTGGAGTTGTGCGTCCTGCAGGATCACAAAGGAAGGTTAATAGAAACATTTTTTTGATCAGGTTCTGAAAGGGAACGTGAGAATGGAGGCCACCGAGGGGGTCCAAGAAACACTCTAAAAACAGTTGAGGCTGGAAATCTCCAAACGCGTCACATCAGACGCTCCGGGAAGAGGGGGAGCGGGGGGAGAAAAAAATGCAAAATAAAAACAGGCTAGCCGAGATGAGAGTTGGAGTCTGCCCCTCCGGCGAGCTGCAACATCACACGGCAATCGCTTCCGCTCCCTCCTCCCCCAGGAATCACACACACACACAAACACACCAAAGCGTAGGATTAAAGGGGCTCTTATCAGTCTCCAGGGAAGGCGAGAACTGCCAAACTGGAACAGGCCAACGCTCCCGTTTAATCCAACTGAGGGCCGACGGGGCGGTCGAGCGAGCGAGCGGGGAGGAACGATGCTCAAATCTTGGCAGAGCGAGCCCAGAGGCACAAGCTTCCTGATGCTCTCTCTCCCCCCCAGACACACATACAACCCGCCTTCATCTGCCCCCTTCCCCACAACTCAAACCCACCCACCCCCGCAGCCAAGAACCCCGAAGCAGAAGACATCCATCATTTGCAATCGTTCTGCCGGCCGAAGGGGGGATGCGTCTCGGATCTTGCTCCCTGCACACACACAGACAAACACAGGATAGGGCCTGGGTAAGGGGTTGGACTAGAAGACCTCCGAGGTCCCCTCCAACTGTTATTTGGAGGAGAACAAGGGTCTCCTGCCTGAACAGGGGGTTGGACTAGAACAGCGGTCACCAACTGGTGGTCCGCGAGAAAATTTTGGTGGTCCTCAGAAAAATTATTTGCATTTTTTATATTGCACTAAATCGGGGGTCCTCAAACTACGGCCCCTGGGACGGATGCGTGCAATGAACGTTTGTGTTGCTGCAGAGAGTCTCCCCTTCGGGGTCTTTTTCTGTGGGTCAGAGGGGGGCAGAAATTCCGACTCGGGGTCTGCTTCGGCCTTCTGGTGTGGGGCTTTGGGTGAAGGCTGGAGGGAAGCGCCGCTGGTGGCAAAGAGCCGGAGGACCTCGTTCCAGTGGGACTGCCTCATGGCCTGGAACTGGCTGACCATCTCAGCCCGCTGAGCCTCCAGGGGCCGGTACCTGGCCTTGCACGCCCGCAGGTCTTCGCTCTGCTTGGAAAGCCTATGCTCCTAGTCCTCAGTGAGGTACTTCTGCTAAGCCTCCTTCTCGGCCAGATCCAATTTGAACTGAGCCAGTTGCTTGGCCAACTCTTATCTCATGGTGGCTGCTTAGCTCCAATAAAGCTTCCTGTTGGGGCACTAAGGAGCCCGGGTGGGCAAGTGAGGAGGGGCTGGGAGGGGAGGGGCGAGTAGAGGCCAGCCAGGTGCCCCTCAACGTGAGTGACATTTTAATAATAAATTTGAAAAGTTTACTGAAATTAGTATTTTTTAAGTTTAAGTAAAAATGTTTAACAAAAAATAGATAGCTTATTAAAAAAAATTATCGAGGTATTAAAATGCTTAACTTTAAACTTAATCGATAACTTTCTGAAAGCTTTGAAATTGACAGTTTGAAGAATGAACTTAAGAGTTAGAAATAATTTAACTTAATGGATTATTAGCATTTTTAAGATTATATGGATAGCCTTTTGAAGGAAAAAAAAAGTTTTGAAACTTATATCTTGAAGGATGTCTTATTAAAGGTATTAAGAGATGTTAAAAGGTTTAACTTAAAACAATATATTTTTTTCTTTTCTTTTAAAAGGATATGCTTTGAAGAAAGTTTTAAAATGTTTAATTTAGAATTTTAAAAGGGGAGGCTGATGAAGAATTTTTAAAAGAGGAGTTAAAGAATCTGAGGGAGTTTTGAATCTTGTAGTAAGTTAGTATATTTTAGCTTATGCTTGTTTAATGTTACACCCTGTTTTTGCTCTGGGAAGTCGGGGGTGGGGGTTGAAGGTTGTTGGGGATAAAATTGTTGTTTAATTTTTAATAAAATTAAAGGACAGATAAATGTATTAATAGAGAACTAAGAAATGTGGGGGAAATGTTATAATAAAGGAAATGATGATATTAAGATACGATAAACATTGGAGGAGTAAAAAGAAGATACAAAAGATGTATTCAGAAGATATAGTGAATGATCGATTACGTATTGTTTGTTTGTTTATAAAATAAAAACTTTTAAACAAAAAAAAAACGTGAGTGACATCGAGTTGACCACACCCACCGTCACATGACCACCTAGCCACACCCACCTACCCAGCTGGTTATTAGGCAAATCGTGTTAGTGGTCCGCAGGATTAAAAATTATGAATTTAGTGGTCCTTGAGGTCCGAAAGGTTGGTGACTTCTGGACTAGATGACCTCCGAGGTCCCTTCCAACTCTGTTATTCTTTGGTTTATGGATCCCTGGGATTTGGGCTGGCAGGAAATCACAACGGCTTTGGTCTCCACAGTTAGCCCTCGAATTACAACAGCTCGGCACTGAAAAAAGTGACTTAGGACCGTTTTCCACACTTACGACGGTTACAGCATCATATGACCAAGATGCGGATGCTTGGCAACTGTTTCTTATTTATGACAGTCGCAACGTCCCGGGGTGGCGTAATCCCCCCCCCCTTTTTTTTGCCGACCTCCCAACAAGCAAAGTCCATGGAGAAGCCGGATTCATTTAATGACCGGGTTGTTCACTTAATAACGGCAGGGATTGTTTTACCCTGGATGAACGTCCGATCTACGAGGACCCTGTCTCTCCTTTCCTTGAACCGCTTTGGATTTTACTCAGACGTGGCTTGAGTAAAATAACAAACTAGGGTTACGCACCCTGTTTCAGTGATGAAATTCGAATTTTTTTTACTACTGGTTCTGTGGGTGTGGCTCGGTGGGCATGGCAGGGGAAGGATATGCAGAATCTGCATTCCCTCCCCACTCCAGGGGAAGGATACTGCAAAATCCCCATTCCCTCCCCACTCCAGGGAAGGATACTGCAAAATCCCCATTCCCTCCCCACTCCTGGGGGAAGGATATTGCAAAATCCCCATTCCCTCCCCACTCCAAAGGAAGGATACTGCAAAATCCCCATTCCCTCCCCACTCCAGGGAAGGATACTGCAAAATCCCCATTCCCTCCCCACTCCTGGGGGAAGGATATTGCAAAATCCCCATTCCCTCCCCACTCCAAAGGAAGGATACTGCAAAATCCCCATTCCCTCCCCACTCCAGGGGAAGGATACTGCAAAATCCCCATTTCCTCCTCACTCCAGGGGAAGGATATGCAGAATCTGCATTCCCTCCCCACTCCAGGGGAAGGATACTGCAAAATCCCCATTCCCTCCCCACTCCAGGGGAAGGATACTGCAAAATCCCCATTCCCTCCCCACTCCTGGGGGAAGGATATTGCAAAATCCCCATTCCCTCCCCACTCTGGGGCCAGCCAGAGGTGGTATTTGCCCGTTCTCCGAACTACTCAAAATTTCCGCTACCGGTTCTCCCGAACCTGTCAGAACCTGCTGGATTTCACCCCTGCCCTGTTTCCCTGAAAATAAGAGTTGACTGGAAAATAAGCCCCAGCATGATTTTTCAGGATGCTCGTAATATAAGCCCTACCCCAAAAATAAGCCCCCGTTAAGATCGTCAGCCAGACAAACACATTTAGTACTGTAGTTCTCCGAAAATAAGACCTAACCGGAAAATAAGCCCTTATGTTTCTTTTGGAGCAAAAATCAATATTAAGACCCGGTCTTATTTTTGGGGAAACACAGTAATTGATCACAGCTGAACAGAAACTGAGATGCTTTTACAAACCACGGTTTGGAAGAGCACTTATAAACCGCATTGTAGAAATCGTAAGCCACGTTTCAATTCATGAAAATTAGCATAGAAGATCGGGAAAGTGACTTGCGAGGGAAAAAATATATACCCACGTTCCTTAAATCAGGAATGCCCAATGTTTTCTTTTCAGGCCAAAAGTCATATTTGGGACATTGAATGACATGCAAGGAGCTCTGCAGGTAGTCCTCGACTTACGACCACCACTGAGCCCCAACATTTCGGTGCTTAAGCGAGACATTTGTTCAGTTTTGCCCCCTTTTACAACTTTTCTTGCCACAGTCATTCAGTGAATCACGGCAGTTGATGATCACCTGACCCCGGGACACTACGACCGTCATAAATATGAACCAATTCATATGGTTCATATGAGGATGCTGCCAAGATCTTAACTGAGGAAAAGGGTTGTCAGTCACTTTTTTTTCCCCCAGTACCGTTGTAACTTTGAACGGTCACTAAACGAGCTGTTATAAGTCAAGGACATACAAAAAGCACGGCCAGCACAAAGACAACGGCAAAGCCAGAACAAAAATGAAAATTTGATACGATTTAATGCGAGACTTCTCTAGATCATAGGAGAATGAATACAATAATAATTTTTTTCTCTTCTATTACATTTTTTTAAAAAAAATCAATTTTAGGGAGGCACATATTTCCAGCCGGGAGGGGCTTTGCTTCCACACACAAAAAAAATAAAAAAATTATCCCGACGAAGCCGAGAATCCACTTGCTTTATTGCTGCCTGGCGCGATATGATCTCATTTTGACGAGTGGATTGGGCTCGTTTAATTATTGATGGTCGATACCTCCCACAATGCACTGCAGACGGGCGATTAAAGAAAAGAAGGGATGCCATTAAAAGAAATACGAGCTCGGGGCTTTTAAAAGGAGGGAGGGGGGAGAGAGAGAGAGAGAGAGAGAGAGAGAGAGAAATAAAAAAAAAAATATGCAGCCAGCTCAACCGAGGGAGGGATCTGAATTTATTTAATTTCAAAATGGTTTCCAGAAATAGGCGTGTCTCAGAAACAAAGGCAGGCCTGAAGAATAACAACAACAAAACAAAACAAAAAAGCATAGCGGGTAGGTTGTGTGTGTGTGAAGAATTGAAGGGGGAAAAAAATGTGGCAAAGGAAGGGGAGGGGAAGGAGGCAAACGCAAGGATAACCACAAGATAAAAGCAAAGCCCAGCCGATATGGCTCTGCTTGTTTGAGATTGCCGTAGCCAGATGGGAATAATTCTGCATCCAGGCAGTGAAAAGAAAAGAAAAGGGGGAAAAAAAATCAGAGGTAGAATATTAAAAACAGATCGAGGAAATAGAAGGTGGGGGACGATCAGGGGACTGGAGGATAAAACGTAGCGGAGGACGGTTGCTGGATTTGGGGTTGGCCAGCCGAGAGAAAAAAAGGACAGAGGGGGGAGAGATATTTGTTATTTTATTTTTTATTTTATATCAAATTTATATACCGCCCTTCTCCCTGAGGACTCAGGGCGGCGTCCAGCCAAATAAAAACATAGATTACAAACATTAAAATACTATTAAAAAGATATATATAAATTTGGCCCCGTAATTAAAAACAATGACAAACCAATTAAAAACATTTAAAAGTGTTAAGCCAGCCCGGCTTGCTGAAAAAAGAAAGTTTTAAGGGCGCGGCGGAAGGCACCGAGGTCTCCCGATATTTGAAGGGCTGCCCCAAAAAAAGAGGGAGGTCAAATTATTCTCCGAAGCACCTGAAGGGCAGGACGAGAAGCAACGGGTGGAAACTCATCAAGGAGAGAAGCAACCTGGAATTAAGGAGGAATTTTCCCAAACAGTAAGAACAATGAACCCTTGGAACAGCTTGCCACTAGAAGTTGGAAATCTCTGTCACTGGAGATTTTCAAGAGGAGATTGGACAACCATTTGTCGGAAATGGGAGAGGGCTTCCTGCCTGAGGAGGGGGTTGGATTACAACAGGGGTCCCCCCACCCCTAGGCTGTGACCCACTACCGGGCCAAGGCCTAATTTGGAACCGGGGCGAGCCGGCACGGACGCACGCTGCAGATCCACTCGTGCGAGCGATGGGGTGATGCGTGCATACATTCACACTGGCCCACCACTCGCATGGCCCTGTCTCCCTTTCTCCACCCACTCACCCCCAGCTAGGCCCCCAAGCCTCAAAGCTTGGACGCTGCTGGACTAGAAGACCTCTGAGGTCCCCCTCCCCACTCTTCTGAAGGCAGGGATGAGGGAGCCGTAGAAAGATGAAAGAGGGATGAAATGCGGCCCAGGCAAAAAGAGGACAGAATCAATGAACTGACTGGAGGTTGTAACTACGCTTCCTTCCCGCCTCCCCACCGAGAAGGAGGAACGTAGCCCTGTCATACAGGCAGTCCTCGACTTACGACCACCATCGAGCCCCTCCCCCAATCTCCGTGGCTAAGCGAGACCCTTGTTAAAAGGTGAATTTTAGCCCCCTTCTTGGCCTTCGCTTTGTTAAGCGAATCGCTGCAAGTCGTTAAAGGAGTAACGCGGTCGTTCAGTGAATCCGGCTTCCTCATTTGACTTTTGCTTGTCGGAATCATCGCGGAGCCCCCGGGATACTGCGGCTGTCGTAAGTACGAGTCCCGCTGCCAGATATCTGAATTCTGACCACGGGGAATGTTTTCAACGGCCGTAAGGATGAAAAACGGTCATAAATCACCCTTCCTTCCCCACCCCCAGTGCCGTTGTCAGGTTTTTAAGAAGAGACTGGACAATCGTTTGTCTGAAGGGGTGTAAGGTTTCCTGCCTAAGCAGCAGGTTGGACTAGAAGACCTCCAAGGTCCCTTCCAACTCTGCTATTGAAGAATATATAAAGAATGGTTGCAGGATTTGGGTTTGGCTCATCTAAAGAAGGAAGGGGGGGGGCCTAACTCTCCTCTTTTAAATTTTTTAATTCATGATTTTATAAATTGGGTGTTTTAATCTGTGTTTCGGCCAAAATATTTAATAATTTTAAGGGATTTTTAATATTTGTATTATCTGTATTTTATCTTGGCTGTTCACCGCCCTGAGTCCTTCGGGAGTAGGGCGGTATAGAAATTTGATTAATAATAATAATAATAATAATTATAGCAGTCTTCCAGTATTTGTGGGGTTGCCCCAAAGAAGAGGGGGTCCAAAGCACCGGAAGGCAGGACAAGAAGCAACGGAGGGAAACTAACCAAGGAGAGAAGCAACCTGGAATTAAGGAGAAACTTCCTAAACAGTGAGGACAATTAATCCGTGGAACTGCTTGCCACCAGAAGTTGTGGGTGCTTCATCACTGGAGGTTTTTAAGAAGAGACTAGACAATTGTTTGTCTGAAGGGGTGTAGGGTTTCCTGCCTAAGCAGGGGGTTGGACTAGAAGACCTCCGAGGTCCCTTCCAACTCGCCCGATCGCATTGGGGCAAGAGGCTCCTCAGAGACCCTGGACTCACACAAGCCTGAGCAGTGTTGTGGTCCGCCCGTAGCCTGCGGAGCTGCCAGCGGAGTCGGACAGCGAGGAGGCTGAGGAAGAACAGGGACCAGTCCTGGAGGCTGGGGGAGGCCCGGATGAGGGCTCTGCGTCGGAGGCGGAGATGGAGCCAGGACCATCAGGGAGTGATGTGCGGACTCCGGAGCCTCCAGAGGCTGACAGTAGAGAGGCAGAGGAACAGGAGGAGTCTGTTCATAATGCACGCATGAGAAGAGCTGCCAGAAGGCAGGAGCAGCTAAAGCAAAGAGGACAACTCAGGAGTAAGGCCAAGAGATGATTAGCTCCTCCCATAAGGCTTAAAACAGACCAGCAACGGCTCTTGGCCTCTTTGGCGGAAAACAACCGTTGAGAAGATTTGCTTCTTGTTTCACTGTATTCATTTCTTGTCGGTGTCTTCCGCTTCTGCTTCTTTTGCCAAGAAAAGCCTTTGGCACTTTGCCTAATAATCCCAAGGTCGGTGATAAACTGAGGAATGGCGTTTGGAAGAATTTGCTTTCATGTAGTTTGGACTACGCCGAGAATGAGTTTAATTCTCAGCCGTTCTAATAAAGTCTGTTTGCTTTCGAACTGTTTGTATTTAATACTAACTACTTGGGCCTGGGTCACAACGAGGAGCCCCCCCCCCGGCCCGGTTTGCACCCAACGACTTGGTGCCGTTCTCCAAACTACAAAGAACCCCCAAGGTTCAAGACCTATTTTATTCCCCCCCCCCCGGAGGAGGGACAATAAAAACCCTTGCTCTTTCTCTCTCTCTCTCAAGAGACGGTGCCACCTGGCTTCCCCCCCCCACCCCCACCCCCCCGCAGCCCAGGGCATGGGAGCTAGCAGACAGCTCTCCCCCAGAGCCTTGTTAAGGTATTTTTAGGAGCTCAGCTCCTCCCCCAAAGCCCGGCCGAGAGACCTCGGAAGCCCCCCCCCCTCCGAGAGCCAAAAAGCAGACATCAAAGGGCTCCACAGGGCTTTCCCAGGAAGGAAGGAATTCCCTCTCCATCAAGGGAGCTTTCGGCCAATTCCAGCCACGGCAGGCAGCCGCAGGGAAGGCGGGCAGACGGATTTGCCTCCCTGCCTCCCGCCCAGGCAAGTGCCCAACAATTTAGAGCTAATTAGAGTCAGGCTCCCCCTTCCCCCCCCCACACAAATCCTTTCCATCCCACTTCAGCAGGCCTGTCCCCCGTCCCCCCCTGGGGCAACCTGGCATAAATCACTGCCTTTATTTAAAAAAAAAAAAAACCATCGAGGCCCAGGTGGCCTGGCGATTCATTCCCAGTGCCAGATTCCTGCCGTCGGTCACAGAGCGTCGGTTGGCAGCCGAGCGCGTCTGTGCCCGCCAAGCTGAAGCCGGGGAGAGATCACAGGGGCTGCCAAGGCCACTGGCGGCTTCCCTGTCGCTGACATGAGCTCAACCTCGCCTGGCTAGAACTGCAGGCTGGCAGCCAGAGGAAAGTCTCGGGACACGCGAAGGGAGAGAAGCGCCGGGAGGTTGGAGGATTTGCATCCAACGAGGCCACAGCCGGCTTAGGAGAGAGCGGAAATATCCTTCCTGTTCTCCAGGAGAGGTGTCTCGTCTCGCCTCGCCGCCACCAATCACCCCTCCCAGCGGTCTTTTGCCGCTCTGGGAGGCAGAGACAGGGATGAGAAGCTCCCTTGGCACGAGACGGGGAATTTCAATCCCGGCAAACGTGCTGACTAACTCCGGCAGACGTCTCCCGAGAGAGAAGACGACAAGATCTCGGCAGAAGGAACCCCTCTCCTCTCAAAATGCTTGTTGGGTTCTTAAGCACCCCCCCCCCCGAGTAGGATCATATTAGAAAGGGATGGGGGGGTAGGGGTAGGGCTAGGGGTGGGGGAGAAAAGAGAACCTGGGGTCTCTTTGAGCATCACCTTTTTCACAGAGAATTGTGCATTGCGGGCTCAGTGGGCCGGGAGACATGGTCTGGGACCTCCACAAATCTTTATCGATTCGCCTTCGTTTATCTGGCTGCCTGTCTCAAGGACTCATCGGATTAAAACTCCACAGAAGAAAATGACAATATGAAAGGTAGGCAGGCAGGTAAATGGATGGATGGATGGATGGATGGAGATGATAGATAGATAGATAGATAGATAGATAGATAGATAGATAGATAGATAGACAGACAGACAGACAGACAGATGGATAAATAGATGGATGGGTAGAGATAGATAGATAGATAGATAGATAGATAGATAGATAGATAGATAGATAGATAGATGGATGATAGATAATGGATGGATGGATGGACAGACAGACAGACACAGATGATAGATAGATAGATAGATAGATAGATAGATAGATAGATAGATAGAGATAGATAGATAGATAGATAGATAGATAGATAGATAGATAGATACAAAAATAATGGTAGAAGATAGACAATGATAGGTAGTTGATAGATGATGGACAGATGGATGGACACAGATGAGATAGATAGATAGATAGATAGATAGATAGACAGACAGACGGATGGATAGATAGATAGATGGATGGGTAGAGATAGATAGATAGATAGATAGATAGATAGATAGATAGATAGATAGATAGAGATAGATAGATACAAAAATAATGGTAGAGGATAGACAATGATAGGTAGTTGATAGATGATGGATGGATGGACGGACACAGATGAGATAGATAGACAGACAGACAGACAGATAGATAGATAGATAGATAATGGATGGACAGATAGACAGATGGGTCCCCCTACACAAATAGGCTGTGTCTCATCTAACAGGGAATATCGTTTGGTGGGACTTGGTGTTGTTAGAGGTAGGTGTGAGCGTGGGTGGATACATACGTTTTTTTACCTGACGATCCTTATAAAAGCACAATTTTATCATTACTTTTTTTCTTGAGACTACAGGGAGCCTGCCACGGTCATTAAGTGTGAAAAACGGTCATAAGTCGCTTTTTTCAGTGGCTTTGTTAACTTCAAAGTGTCTTTGTAACTGCCAGCAGCCACTAAATGAATGGTGGCAAAGGACTACCTGTTATTTCCAAGCGTGACCTAGAATGGAGTTTTATTCCGGGGGGGGGGGAGGTGGGGGGGGAGTCAACTTTAAAACCTGCTGGGTCGCGTTTCGCTCGCCCACCATCCCGTCCCGGCTGATATCCAAGAACCCACCTCATAAACTGGCTGAAGGCTTTGTAGTTTGTCAAGGTGTGGTAGTCTTCCTCGGTGAAAACATGGTCGACGTCTTCCAGGCCCCAAGTCATGAGCAGCTGGGCCGAGGACTTCTGCTCCACCTTCGAAGGAAGAGGACAGAAATGCTCAGGGTATCCCCCCCAAGAGCAAAGGGGAGAGAGAGGGAGAGGGAGGGAAGGAAGGAAGGAAGGAAGGAAGGAAGGAAGGAAGGAAGGAAGGAAGGAAGGAAGGAAGGAAGGAAGGAGACAGAAAGATAGGAAAGAAAGAATAAAAAAAAGAGTCCTGGTGGCACAGCAGACTAAAGCACTGTTATTAACACAGCTGCCTGCAATTTACTGCTGGTTCGAATCTCTCCAAGGCTCAAGGTTGACTCAGCCTTCCATCCTTTCTAAGGTAGGTAAAATGAGGACCCAGATTGTGGGGGCAATAAGCTGACTTTGTATAAAAATATACAAAAGTATGAAGGCTATTGCTTAACGCATTGTAAGCCGTCCTGAGTCTCCGGAGAATGGCGGCATATAAATCATATTTAGAAAGAAAGAAAGAAAGAAAGAAAGAAAGAAAGAAAGAAAGAAAGAAAGAAAGAAAGAAAGAAAGAAAGGGAGGGAAGGAAGGAAACAGAAAGACAAATAGGAAAGGAAGGAAGGAAGGAAGGAAGGAAGGAAGGAAGGAAGGAAGGAAGGAAGGAAGGAAGAAGACAGATAGGAAAAAGACAGGAAGGAATGAAGAGAGAGAGAAAGAAAAAAGAAAGAAAGAGGGAGGGAGGGAAGGAGGGAGGGAGGGAAGGAAGAAGACAGATAGGAAAAAGAAAGAAAGAGAAAGAAAGAAAGAGAGAGAGAGAGAGAGAGAGAGAGAGAGAGAGAGAGAGAGAGAGAGAGAGAGAAAGGGCTTCGGACTCTTTATTCTGCAGCAGAGGAGAAAAGTCGGGGATCAGCAGAGGGGGAGTCCTGTCAACTCCACCTTCAGCCTGAAGCTAATGGCTCTTGTCCATGTTGGGAAATGCCCAGCAAGGCAAGGCAAGGAGGAGTCAAGTGGGGAACTAGCCTTGAATCCTTGCATAGTGGCCAGAGGCATTAGCCTGACCGACACCCCCCTCCACGCCTAAGCCCATGAAATCCTATCTGTCTGTTCCCAGGGGAAGGCGAGTGGTCCGGGAAGACACTCGTACTACAAGCAGCACACAATAAAGCCGTTGAGAGCTGGACCTTTCACCATCGGGCACCATCTCCCGTCTATCAGCCACGAAGGAGGAGGAGGAGGCCAGGGCGGAGACCTTCTTACTTTTGGCTTTTGCATTCCGTCTTCTTCCGACTTTTTCCGCCGCTTGGTCTTCTTCTCTTTCTTCTCCCGGTGTTTGCGCCGCTTCTTCTTCCCCACGCCTCCATAGTCGCTGCCCCCGCTCTCCGACTTGGCCCGATATTCCTCTCGGTCGGACTCAAACTCATCCTCGCTGACCTGCCAAGAGGCAAAAAAAAAAACAAAAAACCCAGAGCCCCAAAGCAAATGAGATAGTTAGCATTAATTAAGGACGAGCGTCCCTGCAGAGCACGGGAGAAGACCCCCCCCCCTCGTTTCATTGTGACATAACGACTTGGCAAACAAATGAAAGAGAGATGCGGAAAAGCTTCTATGTGGCAAAGAGGAGTTCTTGGGCGGGTTTTGGCTGAAGGTAAGAAATACCGAAGGTTTCCATCACTCTACGCCAGGGGTGGGGAAAGACGGGCCTGTTACAAGCTGTGGACTTCGACTCCCAGAATTCCCAAGTCAGCCGTGCTTGGGGAATTCTGGGAATCGAAGTCCACAGGTCGTAAAGGGCCCACCTTTCCCTGTTCCTGTTTTACAAAGATCATTATTTATTTGTTCGATTGATTTCTATAGCCGCCGACTCTGGGTAGCTCACAATTCAGAAAAGATGCATTACAATGAAATAAAAAAAAAAATTTTTTTTTTAAATGCACCTTAATAAAAACAGCAGAGTTCTAAGCGCGAAAGAACAGATTTTACTTCGGGCCCCGTGGTGTCATTCGAAGTGAACGTGCAAGCTCTTTTTTTTTTTGTTGTTTCATCCCTTCGCCACGAATCTGACCCAGCCAAAACCTTTCGCAAGAGCAACATTATTTATTATTTATCAAGAACGTTTATATAGCTGCCCAACTCACTCTTGGTGACTCCAGGAGGAGGCTTGCAAATATTAAAACCCCGGTACAAAAACTAAGAAATCTTCCTGGCAAACGACAATCGTACCAACCACTTCTTGATGGTATAATTCTGGGGTCCCCAGGCCTTGGAAGAAGAGAGCATCGAAGTGGGGGTGGGGGGCAATCTGCAGGGAGGGAGAGCCACCACGGAAACGTTCCTCCTCCTGGGTCCCACCAGATGGAGCCCCTTAAGAGAGGGGACCCCCTACCTCCCTGCTCTGGTGGATCACATAGATGTCACAGGGAAAAAGGGGGTCCTTCAAATAACAGGGAAGGAGCCACAACAGAGAAGGCCCTTCTTCTGGCTCCCACCAGATGGACCTCCTCAAGAGAGGGGACCCCCTAACATCCCCGGGCCACATGTCACTGGGAAAAGGGGGTCCTTCCAATATTTATTTATTTATTTAATCTAATTTTTATACCGCCCTTCTCCCGAAGGACTCAGGGCGATCCCAGGCTCTACGTATCTGGTCCCAGGCTCTACGTATCTTGAATGGGGGCCTGGCTGATGCAGCTCCCACAAGAGAGGTGGCAAGGGTTCAAATCTAGGCCGACACAATTTTTAAACCAATTGAAGTATCGGTAGCACTACATGAGGTCCAACTCCCCGTGAGGGTGAAAAGACAGGCCAGAAATCCTGCCACGGGGGCCAAGCCAAGCTTCCATTTCCCCCCCCACAATTCCTCCCCTAAACCGGTTCTCCTCGACCTCTAAGGTCAAGAAAGGACGCAGCTAATTCTGTTGGCGAATTGGGACTTTACGCAACTGATTTCTCGCGAAAGCGGGCGAGCCCCAACGATACGAGAGACGGGTCCCGTCTCGACGAACGAGCAAAGGCTCGGTTGGGGCGACTTACTAATTTTTTGCGCTTCCTGGGTTTCCCCGGCTTGTTCTCCTTCTGCTTTCTGGGCCCTCGTTTCTTCTTCTTGACGACGAGGGGACTCTCTAAGCTGCACAAATCCTCCTCTTCGTCGTCTGGAATACAAAACAGGGGGAGAGGATCCCCAGGCGTCAAAAGAAAAAAGAAAAAAAAAAAGAAGAAGACGACAGAAGGAGAAAGAATTCCGTCTGCTTTGAGACCGCTTCAGCGCCACTTCCGAGCTCAATGGCGAGGGACGAGAGCGGCGCCCTCTCTTTGAGCCGTACCGCCAACCCTCCGGCTGCAGTCTCTGCCGGCAAGACACACCATAGGGCAGGGAAAATCAGCAAGGAAACATCGAAACTTCCGCTGGGGGGGGTCCTTGGTGGTCTCTTGAGTTTGGGGGTTTCCTACAGACGTTTCGTGACCCAACAAGGGAATACCATCAGTGCTGATTAACCCCACTCCCTTCTAGCACTGATGATGTGCCTTCGTGCCGAACCACCAAGCTCAGAGAGCATCAGGGACCCCACAGCCATTCTCCTCCTTCTCCTCCTCTTCCCTTCTGGCACTGATGACATTCCCTAGACAGGTCATGAAATGTCTGCAAGGACCCCATAGTTCTCCTCCTCCTTTTCCTCCTCACAAACCCCAATCCCTCGTAGCACTGATGATGTTCCCTAGTTGGGCCATGAAACGTCTGGGAGAAAAACCACCAAGCTCAGAAAGCACCAAGGGACCCCCAGAGTCCTTTTTCTCCTCCTCCTCCTCCTCTTCTCCACAAACACCACTCCCTTCTAACACTGATGCTGTTCCCTAGTTGGGCCATGAGACGTCTGCGAGAAAAACCACCAAGCTCAGAGAGCACCAAGGACCCCGCAGTCCTCCTCCTCTTCCTCTCCGCCCCACTCCCTTCGAGGACTGATGATGTTCCCTAGTTGGGTCACGAAACGTCTGCAAGAAAGCCACCAATTTCAGACAGCACCAAGGACCCCATAGTTCTCCTCTTCCTCCACGCCACAAATCCTTCTACCACCCATGACGTTCCCGAATTGGGCCATGCAAGGAAACAACCCAGCTCGAGAGAGCCAAGAACCCTTCTACTCCAACCCCGTATTGTCAGCCTAATCCAGACAAGTTCAATTCCTATTTCCGCTTTTTCACTGTGTGTTTTTTACTCTCAACGCTCTTCTGTAGGACTTGAAGGAGTCCCCAAGCTCCTTCCTCTATGTCTCCCTGCTCCGGATTCCCAAGGATTGTGACACACACCAACGGTCCTTATCAAAGTTATAACGTACCAAGAATAAACAAAGTCCGGCAAAGGTTGGCAACCAGCCCAGAAAACAAGATACGATAAAGACACTCACTCTCCAAAATGCTCTGTAATAATTACACGTTGTTTCCAGCAAGAAACTATTAACAGCGTGTGACTTAAATAGGCTAAGGGGAGTGGGCAATTATCCTCAAGCCTTACTCTCGAGGAGACCTCCTCCTCCTGAGTAGCCACTCCTGCCTTTTGGCAGCCCTTGCGTGCTCGAGCATTGAGGAGAGGCTCCTCCACTTCGCTCTCTCCACTTGAAGGAGCCTCTGGAGGTTGTGAAGGCCCTGGCTGAGTCTCTGTCTCTGGCACCACATCCTCTTCGGCCTCCTCGCTGTCCGACACGAGCGCCGGCTGCGCAGGCTGCTGGCGCGACCCCACACCAGCCTCCTCGTCGTCGGGATCAGCCATGATCCGTGCAGGCCGCTGGCGGCCCACAACACCCAGGCTTATTAGGGCCAGAGTGCGCTAGAAACCCCCCTCCTTCCAGAAGTACTGTTGGGGGGGGGGTTGAAAGTAAATATGTAGTTAGCAACACAACGATCCCTAAGAAAGGGGGTCAGGCTTCAAATTTCCCAAGGCCTGGCCGAAGTGCGAGAGTCACGAGCGGGCGCTGCTCCTTTCATGCGGCAGGCGCGGCAACACGACATAACTCCTTAATAGGAGTCACCGGGGCCAACTCCCCTCTCATTCCCCGTTGTTGTAAATCAGAAGCAACTCCACCTCAACAGCCACAGGAATGACTTCGCCGTATTAAAGACGGAGGAGAGGCCATTAATTCCCCCCCCTCCTCCCCGGGGGGGTTTCCTCCGACAGCTTTGTAACCTCCTGCTCTTCCCCTCCGTGTCGAGAGCGACGGTTTGTATCGATGGCGGCCGAACTGACTCGATATTAATATCGTCGGACAGCTACCCTCGGCGGTAATTAGATGCTCCAGAGAGTCTCGGCTCCCCTCGAGCGATTTCTCGTCGCCTGGCCAAGACAAGATAGGCAAGGGAGCCTCGGCTGGCTGTTAACCCGGCTGTGATTAATGTGGGGCATTCCCCCAACCGAGTGTCAACGTTTCTTCCCAAATCGGAAGGGCCCATCCATCACCTGCTGTCATCGGTGAACAAAAACGAGCTTCCGAACGAATGGAGACTCTGTGGTTGTCAAGAGGCAACTGGACTCTCTACGGGTTTTTTTGAGGAGGTTTCGCTTCTCATCCGAGAAGCTTCTTCGGCTCTGACTGAATGGTGGGGAAGGGAAGGATTGATGCTCTTTGCAGGCAGCTGGTCATTTGCATCCTTTTTAGAGGGTCGTTGAGGCCACGTGGAGTCCCAAAAGGTGCTTTTTTTTCAAGAGGTAACTGGACTTTGTAGTTTTTTTCTTTGAGGAGGTTTCACTTCTCATCCGAGAAGCTTCTTCGGCTCTGACTGGATGGTGGTGGGGAAGGGAAGGATTTATATATATATATATATAATCCTTGCTGACAGCTGGTCATTTGCATCCTTTTTAGAGGGTCATTGAGGCCACTTGGAGTCCCCAAAAGGTTTTTTTTTTCAAGAGGTAACTGGACTCTCTGGGTTTTTTTCTTTTGAGGAGGTTTCGCTTCTCATCCGAGAAGCTTCTTCGGCTCTGACTGAATGGTGGGGAAGGGAAGGATTGATACTCCTTTGCATTTCTTTTCAGAGGATCGTTGAGGCCACTTGGAGTCACAAAGGGTATTTTTTTAAGAGGCAACTGGACTTTCTGGGGTTTTTTTTCCTGAGGAGGTTTTGCTTCTCATCCGAGAAGCTTCTTCGGCTCTGACTGGATAGTGAGACCACTTGGAGGTTTACCTGTGTCCTTTCAGCAGTTCCAAGGAGGCTCCACATCCATTTGCACCACTCAGGTGTCCCTGAGGACACAGATAAACCTCCCAGTGGCCTCAACAACCCTCTAAAAGGATGCAAATGACCCGCTGTCTGCAAGAAGTATCAATCCTTCCATTCCCCACCATCCAGTCAGCGCTGAAGAAGCTCCTCGGAGGAGAAGCGAAATGTCTTCAAAGAAAGTCCAGTTGCCTTGAAATGGCATCCAAGCCCATCCGACAGTGAGAACAGTTAACCAGTGGAACGACTTGCCACCTGATGTTGTACGGTGGGTGTAGAGATCGGACAGCCACGGGTCTGAAATGGTACAGGTAGTCCTCGATTTACAACAGTTCATTTAGTGACCATTCAAAAAGATCTGAAAGCCCAGTTGCCTCTTGAAAAAAGCACCTTTGGGACAACCATGACCTGGCTGACGGAGAATCCCCATAGATATTGACCGTTCAAAGTTACAACGGGACTGAAAAACAGTGACTTAGGGCTGTTTTTCACACTTACGACCGTTGCGGCGTCCCCGTGATCAAAATTCGGACACTTGGCAACCGACTCAGATTTATGACAGTCGTAGCATCCCAGGATCCTGTGATCACGTTTGGCAAAAAAAAAAAAAAAAAGGAAGCCTGATTCACTTAATTGCAGGATCCCGGGATGCTACAACCGTCATAAATACGAGTCGGTTGCTAACTTGTTACTAACTTGACAATTGCAGGGATTCATTTCACAACTTTGGCAAGCAAGGTCGTAAAGCGGAGGTGAAATTCCCGTAACCACTAGCTCCCTTAGCAACAGAAAACTGGGGCGCAACCGTGGTCGTAAGGCAAGGAATACCTGTATAGGATCTGTCCTGCTTGTTGCACGGGGTTGGACTAGAGGGCCTTTGAGGACCCTTCCCGTCCTAGGATTCTATGTTTCAAATTCCTGGGAGACTGACAGGGCCCCTTTTCCCATTCGGGTTCAACAGCCTATTCAACCATCATCCTTATAGGGTAGCTGATGAGCATTTGGGGGCACATCTGTTTTAGACGAGGGATTTATTATTATTTTTTTAAAATTTGATTTATATGCCGCCCTTCTCCGGAGACTCAGGGCGGCTTACAATGCGTTAAGCAGTAGCCTTCATACTTTTGTATATTTATACAAAGTCAGCTTATTGCCCCCACAATCCGGGTCCTCATTTAACCTACCTTAGAAAGGATGGAAGGCTGAGTCAACCTTGAGCCTTGGAGAGATTTGAACCTGCAGAAATTGCAGGCAGCTGTGTTAATAACAGGGTGCATTAAACCACTGTACTACCAAGGCTCTATTGCTAGACTTATTAAAGTGCTATTTTGCAGCTCTCTCCGAAACCTTTAAGCCTTCATTCCATGTTTCTGTCTACTCACCCATCCGGACAAGACCCCTGAAAACCACCCAAGCTGCCTCGGCTGAATGTCTTGACTTTTCATGAAAAATCATGAAAAAGATAAACTTGACTTAGGGGTCTGCGTGATGGGTCTTTCAGAGTCGATTCCCACGACAGGGCCCGAGGCAAGGTTCAAAGGCAGCACAGCTAGGTGATGCTCTTAAAAGCTGAGGGCTGAGCACGCCATCACCAGGCACGACACAGGCGCTGCTTCGATCTGTTAGAAACACAGAGCAGTCCTTGACTTATGACCACAATTCGAATTTAGAATAGAATATAGAACATGGAATATAGAATAGCATAGAATAACCATAATGGCGAATCTATGGCACGCGTGCCCGAAGTAGCACATGGAGCCATGTTCCTCTTCCGGGTTTCTGACGCGCAATGATTAGCTGGCGTTTTTGCATGCGGCAGTGCCCTAAACTGGAAGAGCTGGTCTTCCGTTTTCCTGCGTGAGCATGCGCGCCGGCCAGCTGACTGTCGTGCGAGCATGCGCGCTGGAAACCCAGAAGAGTAGCTGGCTGAAACCGGAAGTTCATTTTCGAGGGTGCGCATTCGTTCTGGGCAGCTCCTCTTCCGGTGTTGCGGTCTAGTCTCGTGCGTGCGAAGCAGTGTTGAAATCCAATTTTTTTTTTTACTACCGGTTCTGTGGGCGTTGGTGTGCCTTGGTGGGCGTGGCAGGGGAAGGATATTGCAAAATCTCCATTCCCACCCCACTCTGGGGCCAGCCAGAGGCGGCATTCTCTGAACTACTCACAATTCCCGCTACCGTTTCTCCGGAACCCGTCAGAGCCTGCTGGATTTCACCCCTGGTGAGAAGCGTGTTTCGGCACCAAGTGCCTAAAAAGGTTCACCATCATTGGACTGGACTGGACTGGACTGGACTGGACTAGAAAATATGGAAGGGAAGGGAAGGGAAGGGAAGGGAAGGGAAGGGAAGGGAAGGGAAGAGAAGAGAAGAGAAGAGAAGAGAAGAGAAGAGAAGAGAAGAGAAGAGAAGAGAAGAGAAGAGAAGAGAAGAGAAGAGAAGAGAAAATATGGAATGGAATGGAATGGAATGGAATAGAAAATATGGAAGGGAAGGGAAGGGAAGGGAAGGGAAGGGAAGGGAAGGGAAGGGAAGAAGAGAAGAGAAGAGAAGAGAAGAGAAGAGAAGAGAAGAGAAGAGAAGAGAAGAGAAGAGAAGAGAAGAGAAGAGAAAATATGGAATGGAATGGAATGGAATGGAAGGGAAGGGAAGGGAAGGGAAGGGAAGGGAAGGGAAGGGAAGGGAAGGGAAGAGAAGAGAAGAGAAGAGAAGAGAAGAGAAGAGAAGAGAAAATATGGAAGGGAAGGGAAGGGAAGGGAAGGGAAGGGAAGAGAAAATAGAATAGAATAGAATAGAATAGAATAGAATAGAATAGAATAGAATAGAATAGAATAGAATAGAATAGATGGAAGAGACCTTGGAGGTCTTCTAGTCCAACCCCCTGCTTAGGCAGGAAACCCTACACCAAATCTCCATAGACGTGCACAGGTAGTCCTTGACTTATGACACGAGCTGAAAAAGCTTCTTGGATGATAAGCAAAACGTCTTCAAAGAAAAACCCAGAAAGTCCAGTTGCCTCTTTTTTGGGGGGGGGATGCGCGCGGGGGAAGCACATTTGGGACAACCTTGGCTTAGGACCCACAACCGAGCCCAAAATTTCCATTCGCTAAGCGAGACGGTTAAGTGAGTTTTGAAACCCGGCTGGGGAATTCTGGGAGTTGAACTCGACCCATCGTCCAGCTGCCAAGATTGAGAAATGCTATATCCGGCTGTATTTAATTTACCTAAATGATTTAAAGCACGGGAAAGGCTTTTCAGACTCTTAAGTGGCTGATCGCATTCCCGCATATCTCCCGCGTTAAACTGGAACGCAGGATAAATTACGACTAAGCTCCGATGTGCTAATTCACCGCCTGCGGGGAATATGACGTTGTATACAGGAGAAATACGACCGCTCATCTCCATTGCACGTCAGCTGGTATTCTTTCTACGGGTAGTCTTTGACTTACGACCGCCGTTGGGACCGGAGGTCCTGCCGTAAGCCGTCATACGGCAAAGGCGTTTAAGTTGAGGCAGTCATAGGACCGGACTCTTTTTTTTTTTTTTTTAACAGAGGTCATTAAGAGAAATCAAGAAGTCGTAAATCCGAATCACACAGTTGTTAAGTGAATCACACGGTCGTAAGTGCGAAAGAAGCCATTCTCCGAAATGTCGGAAGCTGGCAAAGAGCATCACAAATGGCGGTTGACGCGGATATGGGATACTGCAAAAGTCATAAATGGGAAACCGGTTGCCAAGCAACAAACATGGGGTCATGTTGGCGGGGGAGGAAGGGGGTCATTTTAAGATGAGAAACGCCGTACAAGCCTAAAAACCTCCTTTCTGAGCCATAACCCCAAACATTCATTAAACAACCAGTCATAAGTTGAGGACTATTTATATCATCATCAGGTTTCGAGGTCGTCTCAAATAAACTGCATTTCAAACAAAGTCTTTGATGAAAAACTCCTATTTATTAAGCGCGACATTCTAACTCCGACTCCATCGTAGCCAACACTGACTTCCTGACCCAAAACCCTCCCTTTCCTTTCCCCACTCCTCTGCACTCATTGGCCATCTTCCAAGTCACTCTACCCCTCATCTACTGCTCCAGCTCAAAGGAATTTCCCCCCTCCCATCCCATCTCCTAGGGGATATTATCTCCAGGGAAAATAAGTAGGTGAAAAGTCAAACGTCCCTTTCCAGACGCCTCCGCTTCTCCTTCTTATGTCAGCACTAGGGTAAATGCAGCTTGAAATGCTGACAATCATCTTCTTTTAACAGTCCCATAATCCCTTGTGGGGTGGAATCTTGGGCAACTGAATGGAGCCGAGTATTTACTGGCCGGATGCCCTTCCTGACGCCAATGCAGAGTTCGCAGCAGATCATTTACTCATTGTGCCAAGAGAGAGAAATATCTGCCTCTACCTAGGATCGAACTCATGGCCTCCCGATTGTGAGGCGAGAGCTCCACCTCTGGGCCACCGCACCACTCCTTGAGGACTATTTATATATCTCATGTAAAATTACCACACAAGTCTTAATTTAGAATAGGGGTTTCCAAACTTGGCAACTTTTAAAAGACTTGTGGACTTCAACTCCCAGGATTCCCCCATGCTGGCTGAGGAATTCTGGGAGTTGCAAGTCCACAAGTTTTTAAGTCGGCCAAATTTGGAAACCCCGATCTAGAATCTAAACGACGAAGCAAAGTCCCACGTTAATTTCCGAGGGAGGCCTCCCGTAATCAGCACAAAATAAGAAGGATCCCATCTCATCTGTCCTCTTATCAACTGAGCATAAAGGAGAATTTACAACAGATCTTAACACCCATATAAAGAACGGTTGCTGGAACCGGGTCTGTCTAGTTTAATGAAGAGAAGGACTCGGGGGTGACATGATAGCAGACTTCCAATATTTGAGGGGCTGCCCCAAAGAAGAGGGAGTCAAGCTATTCTCCAAAGCCCCTGAAGGCAGGAAAAAAAAGCAACGGATGGAAACTAATCAAGGAGAGAAGCAACCTGGAATTGAGGAGAAACTTCCTAACAGTGAGGACAATTCACCGGTGGAACAGCTTGCCACCAGAGGTTGTGGGTTCTTCCATCACTGGAAGAGATTGGACAACTATTTGTCTGAAATGGTATAGGGCAGGGGTCTGCAACCTTAAATACTCAAAGAGCCATTTGAACCAGTTTCCCACACAAAAGAAAATACCGGGAGCCACAAAACCTGGGTGGGCGTGGCCAACTCAATGTCACTCACATCTACCAGTCACATGATTCCCTAGCCATGCCTACCCAGCCGGTCATTAGGGCAGAGAACTAGTCGTTAAAAAACACCAGGAATCACAAAATCCTTTTGACATCTCTCTCTCCCCTCCCTCCCTCCCTCCCTCCCCCCTCTCTGTATCTCTGTCTCTCTCCCCCTCTCTCTGTATCTCTCTGTCTCCCTCTCTGTATCTGTCTCCCTCTCTCTCTCCCACTCTCTCTGTATCTCCCTATGTCTCCCTCTCTCTCCCACTTTCTGTATCTCCCTATGTCTCCCTCTCTCTCCCCCTCTCTGCATCTCCGTCTCCCTCTCTCCCCCTCTCTGCATCTCCGTCTCCCTCTCTCCCCCTCTCTGTATCTCTCTATGTCTCCCTCTCCCCCACTCTGTATCTCTGTCTCCCTCTCTCCCACACTCTGTATCTCTGTCTCCCTCTCTCCCACACTCTGTATCTGTCTCCCTCTCTCTCCCACTCTCTATCTCCCTCTCTCTGTATCTGTCTCCCTCTCTCTCTCCCACTCTCTGTATCTCCCTATGTCTCCCTCTTTCCCCCTCTGTATCTCCGTCTCCCTCTCTCCCCCTCTCTGTATCTCTGTCTCCCTCTCTCTCCCACTCTGTATCTATGTCTCCCTCTCTCTCCCCCACTCTCTCTGTATCTCCCTATGTCTCCCTCTCTCTCCCCCCTCTCTGTATCTCTCTATGTCTCCCTCTCTCCCCCCCCCCCCGTATCTCTGTCTCTGCCCTGGCCGCTTCTCCATCCCCCGCCATCGCCCTTACCTTCTCAGGCCAGGCAAGGAGTGACTGGGAAGGCAGGATGAGGGGCGGGGCCAGCCAGTGGTGGGATCACCTGACAGGGAGCCACAGCAGAGGGCCCAGAGCCGCATGCGGCTCCGGAGCCGTAGGTTGCTGACCCCTGGTATAGGGTATCCTGCCTGAGCAGGGGGGTTGGACTAGAAGACCTCCAAGGTCCCTTCCAACTCTGTGATTCTAATTTTAATTCTGATTCAAACCCAGAAAGTTATGTGCCAGGAAGACTCAAAAGTCCCAACTATTTCGCATTTTAAATTGCATGGCCCGTTCCTTGAATCTGGAGCCGAATCCCCTTGGCAAGTACAGTCCATACTCAACCCTTCTCCTGCAGCCCCCCCAATATTGGGGATCGTGACCCCAAAATTCAGCACTGAATACCAACAACTTGAGTTACCACCAACAATCAAGGAAGGGGGGAAAAAACCAGCTCTGTCTCCATTATGGTGCGAAAAGAATCTATTTTTGTTAAGTCGAGGGCCGCCTCTACTTCAATCAATGACTCAATCAGAATAGAGTTGGAAGGGCCCTTGGAGGTCTTCTAGTCCAACCCCCTGCTCAAATAGGAGATCCTAGGCCCGTGATGGCGAACTTTACGGCGCGTGTGCTGGATGTGGCACGCAGCGCCCTCTGTGTTGGCACATGAGCTGTCGCCCCAGTTCAGCTCTGCTGCACATGCACATGTGCTTCCTGCCAGCCAGCTGGTCTTCGGGTCTCTGCCATGCATGCGGGGGGGCGGGGCGCATGTAGGGGGCATGCACGCATGTGCAGGAGGGGGCATGTGGCGGTGCACGCATGCGCGGGGGGGGTGCATTTGGGGTGGCAGGTTGCGTGCGGGGGACAGCACACGCATGCGTGGGGGTAGGCCGTGCGCACATGTGCAGGGCCAAACACATGCATGGGGTCTGCGCACATGTGCAGGAAGCTTGCGCATGCGTGGGGGCCACATTCGCATTGCAGTTGGCGGGTTCGGGCACCCGAGCCTGGGGAGAGCGAAAACGGCCTTCTCCACCCACCCAGAGGCCCTCTGGAGGCTGGAAACGGCTCGTTTCCCGACTTTCGGTGGGACCGCAAGACCCGTTTTTCGCCCTCCCCAGGCTCCAGAGCCTTTCTAGGAGTCTGGGGAGGGGGAAAACGGCCTTCCCCACCCCACCGGAAGCTGGAAACAGCCCGTTTCCCGACTTCTGGTGGGCCCAGAAGGCCCAAAAATCAGCTGCGTGCGCCGAAGCTGAGCTAGGGCAACGCTTGCGTGCCCACAGATACGGCTCCGCGTGCCACCTGCGCCATAGGTTCGCCATCACGGCCCTATACCAATGAGCTCGTGAGGCAGCTGCCTGATCCCTTAAGTCGGAAGGATGCCGTTCCCACTGCACAGCAGACCCCGGCAAGGATCAATACGTTGAGGCTACAAACCGACTTTCCGATGGCAGAGGTCTTTTCCAATTGAGGAGTCCTCCCTCCCCAAAGATTTGTCACAAAGTCACCCGGAGGGGGACGTTGCTGGCTCTGCCTGGCTTTCCGGGGCCATCTCAAAGTCACATCATGCGGTGCTTAATGGCTGGATTTGGCCCACGCTGGCGGCCTAGAGCCCTTCCAGATAAATGCCTGCAATTGGTGGTGATGAATGAGTCCCAGGCAGCCCAGACAGTGGGGGGGACATTGTCGACGGCACAGGAAGTACAGGAAGAAAAAAAATAAAATAAAAACCTTCCAATGCTGCGACAGACCCATCAGGGCAGCCGGGAGTCGCTGCCACCCCGTGTCTGCTGGATGACCTACAACACAATGTGTTGTTGGGGATGTGGGGATGTGGGGGGTGTCTTACGCCTTGCCCGCCCCCTCCATCGCCAACCGCTCCTTTCCCTTCCACCCCGCCTCCCTAACCCACAGGACACACATAAGCTCCCGTATAAATCACAGCTGGCACTAATTGGCTCCCCGCGCCAACCGCCGCTGCCGAAGAGGTCGCAGGCTAAACGGGACGGCGGGATGCTAAAGCGCCCTTCCTTGTGCTCCCGCAGGGGAGTCCCTTCGGGTCAAAGATTAAACATATGGGAGGAAGGCGGGCAGGAGGAGGAGGAGGAGGAAGCCGGGCATGTGTGTGTGTGTGTGTGTGTGGCAAGGGAAGAGAAGCGTCCACCCTGTGGTGGGTAAACAAGAGCGGTGACAGGTCTTGGTACCAATCCAGCCTTCCTCAACCCAACCCGATCATTTTATATCCCAATGGCTTCGCTCCTGCCAACCACCCGCCAGCCAAAAGCCTGCCAAACTCTAAAATAGACTCCCCGGAGCTAAATCGGGCCTGCGGGGAAACGCTGGCATTGTGTGCCCAATCCCCTCGTCCTATTTCAGACCTGATCCCCCCTCACCCACCCTCCCCCCCCATACCCGCCCTCCTCTCTTTGTCAAAGAGCCGAGAACAGCCAATTCGTACCACGCGGGCTCTCCCCTCGCCACGCCGTTCGCGAGGCAATTGGGGAAGGGGGGGGAAAAATCATCTATTTCCCTCCCCGATTAAAAGCAGGTGTTAAGGCAGGCATTGGGGCTTAACCAACCGAGGAGCCAATGCTCCATTGCGGGCATCCTCTCAACTGGGGAGGGGAGGGGAGGGGGGAGAGGGGGAGGAAGCATGGGAAGCATTTACAAGACAATCCTTGCTCACACTCAACCGAGCAAGTATTATTCTGCTGTTATAAAACACAACACACACGCGCGCAACAAAGCGTCTTGCAGCTAAATCGAAGCTTGTCACCCCCCTTCTCAATTCCAACCCCAAAAAAATTAAAATAAAACCCGTTTAACTTCATGAATAAGGGGTGCAAGGATGACATTCCAGCCGACCACCACTTCCCCATCCTTCCCTCCCCACACACGCATGCACACACACACACACACACACACACACAATTACATTTTGCATCTGGCCCAACCCTAGCTCCTTCTGACAATACAACATTTATCTCTTGAATCCTCCAAACAGCTTCACCTTGTTGCATTTCCCCTCTTACAACGCCACCTTCCTTCCGCTTCTGATGGGATGGAATTGACAAATAGCGGAGGGGGGGCGAAATACATCAGGATAGGGTTTTTAACCAGACACCCCCTCCCCCACCACTCTTGTCAATTTCTAATTCATCTATCAATCTTTTTTTTTTTTTGCTGCCTACTTCTTCCACGCTTTCTTGTTCCCCCTGCTTCTCCTCCCCCCCCCCCCGCCTTTCCCCATTTCTAATCATAATATTGGCACACATGCGCAGAAGATTCTTATATTTGGCAGGCAATCAACTAGAATTTTCCACACACGTGATATTTCTACTCCCTACCTTGAAAATATATATTATATAAAGCTAACAAAGGATTTGGGGAGGAAATGGGAAGGGGAGGGGAGGGAGAGAGAGAGAGAGAGAGAGAGAGAGAGAGAAGGAATGCAGATGAGTAGCCATAACTGCAAATTATAATAAACCAAGCCTACTTAGACAAACAGCGTTTGATGTGTTTCAAGTTAATACCAAAAAGGAGGGGAAAAAAAATAAAGAAACCAGGCAGCCAATCTGAAAAGCAATAATAATAATAATAATAATAATAATAATAATAATAATAATAATAATAATAATAATAATAATAATAATAAAAATGTCCTTGGTTAGGACTCGAGCTGCTGAGCTATTAACCAGCCTCAAAGGCTGTGAATCTCACTAAAGATTAACCAATAATAATAATAATAATAATAGAATGGTGTTTTTTATCTGTGTCAAGTTAATGGCGGAGAGAAATCTTAAATCGTGAGGCTAAATAAATAAATTTTTAAAAAGTCGTGCGGGGAAGGGAGTGGTAAGGAGAAAGGGGGGAGGGGGAAATGCCTATTTGGTGACATGGGAAAGATTTATGTGGGGGGGGGGGAGAGAGAGGCTGAATTTTGCGGTTCCGTCTGCAGAAATTGCCCCGTGCGTGGAAAAAAAAGAGAGCTGGGATAGTTTTTAAACTCTGCGCCTTCTTCTCCACAGTCGAAGGGGAAGAAGGAGAAGAGAAGGGAGGGACCCAACCAGCCGAGGTGGGCTTTTCCACAGGAGCCTGACAGCCAGCTGTCAACGCCAGCCTGTTGCTGAGAACAGGAAAGGGGGGGTGGGAGGGGGGGCTGCCGGTTACCCAGACCGCAAGAGCATCCCCTGGCAAGGAGCCCTGCTGGGGAACACGATGGCGAACTCTGCCCTTAACAAGCTGGGTGAGGGTCAGGGCACCGGGGTTCACAAGCCTTGGGGCATTGGGAGAAGAAATTTAGGCAGTGGGGGTGGGCAAGAGGCCGCAGAGGGCCGGATGCAGGTTCGCTTCCAGAATTAAGTGGCAAGCTTGGGAAAATCGGAGCAGAGGCCGGTTTTAAGTGTTTCTATCTAGGCTGTTTGGGACTGCCTGCAATTTTTTTTTAAAAAAAAACTGGCAGGCAACTTTTTTTTTTTTTTTTTTTAAATCTTCTCTCAGATCCGGTCCACACACTTTGCCCAGGGGCCTTTCTCTTGCTTCTCTCTCTTCCCTCTTATAGTAACTTTCTTTCCTGTGAAGTACCATCCTGAGCGTAGCTTGGCTTTTATTAGAGAGGCTCTGCTCTTGGCCCTATTTTGCCATTGCCTGAGCACTGCCTGCACTTCCCTTTCCTTCCCTCTTTCCATTTTCCTTCCCTTCCTTTCACCTTTCCTTTCCTCTTTTCCCTTTCCTTCCCTTTCCCTCCCCTCATTCCTTCACTCTTTCCCTTCCTTTCCTTTCACCTTTCCTTTCCTCTTTTCCATTTCCTTCCCTTTCCCTCCCCTCATTCCTTCACTCTTTCCCTTCCCTTCCTTTCCTTTCACCTTTCCTTTCCTCTTTTCCATTTCCCTTTCCTTCCCTTTCCCTCCCCTCATTCCTTCACTCTTTCCCTTCCCTTCCTTTCCTTTCCTCTTTTCCATTTCCCTTTCCTTCCCTTTCCCTCCCCTCATTCCTTCACTCTTTCCCTTCCTTTCACCTTTCCTTTCCTCTTTTCCATTTCCTTCCCTTTCCCTCCCCTCATTCCTTCACTCTTTCCCTTCCCTTCCTTTCACCTTTCCTTTCCTCTTTTCCATTTCCCTTTCCTTCCCTTTCCCTCCCCTCATTCCTTCACTCTTTCCCTTCCCTTCCTTTCACCTTTCCTTTCCTCTTTTCCATTTCCTTCCCTTTCCCTCCCCTCATTCCTTCACTCTTTCCCTTCCCTTCCTTTCCTTTCACCTTTTCTTTCCTCTTTTCCATTTCCCTTCCCTCCCCTCATTCCTTCCCTTTCCTTTCTTTTCCATTTCCCTTCCCTTCCTTTCTCTTTTCATTTCCCTTTCCTTCCCTCCCCCCCATTCCTTCCCTTTCCCTCCCCTCATTCATTCCCTTTCCTTTCTTTTCCATTTCCCTTCCTTTCCTTTCACCTTTCCTTTTCAATTTCCCTTTCCTTCCCCTCATTCCTTCCTTTTCCTTTCACCTTTCCTTTCCTCTTTTCCATTTCCATTTCCCTTTCCTTCCCTTTCCCTCCCCTCATTCCTTCTCTTTCCTTTCTTTTCCATTTCCCTTCCTTTCCTTTCCTTCCCTCTTTTGTCTTTCCTTTTTTCTTTTCCATTTACCTTTCCTTTCTTATCCTCTTTTCCATTTCCCTTTCCTCCCCCTCATTCCTTCCCTCTTTCCTTTCTTTCCCATTTCCCTTCCTTTCCTTTCCTTCCCTCTTTTGTCTTTCCTTTCTTCTTTTCTATTTACCTTTCCTTTCTTACCCTACCCTTCCCTCTTCCTCAAAATCCCAGAGATCCTTTCCAATCTAAATCTGGTTTCAATTGTGACGAACGGGAAAAACCAACAAGTTTTAGCCACTATTTGCATATTTCTGCAGCCTCCTAATTTGCCGCTGGAGCCTGCCACCTGAGAGGCAACTTCAAAACCTCAAAACCTCAATAAACCAAGACACCTCCAGGATGAGGCCGGCCTGCAGACTGCAGTTACAGCAGGCAACGTCTTCAAATCAATCTCTTCCCTTGGGAGATTGTAAAATGAAGGCTTTGGGGCTGAATTAAAAGCCCCCAATCTCCCATTTTGGCCTCGGGGGGGGGGGGCACTGTGATGTAGTGATGGAAGGTGACGGGGTAGCACCGGGGAGACGCGGGCTCAAGCCAACCCCCTCCTCAATTTTGGGAACTTCCCTTGGTGGGCTTTGGGGGTAATCCCGCTCTCTCTCATCCCAACCTACTTCACAAGGTTGTTGTGGATGGGGGGGGGGGAAATGGGAGGAGGGAACATCGTGCGCAGCAGGATCGAAATCTAACCACTAAATAATCGGCTCTCCTGGCTTCGCAGGAACCAGGAACGTTTGTTCTCACAATCCAGAGAAGAAAAGTCGGACGTTTTGCGGCTTAGCAGATGAGATTTCTTGCCCCCAACAGCAGTGATGGAGGCAAACTCCCAGAGCACACGACGCAATCCCCACAAAACGGGTTTTTTTCATTCTTTCCAAAGACGCTACCATAGGCTTAACGTAGCTTGTTTTACTTTCATAAACTGAAGAGGGGAAAAAACTTTTAAGAAGCATAAAACATCCCCTATGACCGTGATGGCGAAGCTATGGCACGCGTGCCACAGGCGGCACGTGGAGCCACGTCACCTGGCACGCCAGCTTAGCTCCGGGAGACTCTGGAGGCTGGGGACAGCAAAAAACATCACGTCCTGTCCAACTGGAAGTTGGGAAATGGGCCGTTTCAGGCCTCCGAGGGAGTGGGGAAGGCTGTTTTCGCCCTCCCCAGATGCATAGAGAGGATCTGGAGCCAGGTGAGAAAGAAAAACGGGTCATCACATGCCAAGAGCGAGGGGGGGGTTCGCGCGTGCATGCACGGGGTGGGGCACATAGAAATATGGGTGTGGCCACGCAAACCTCCCCTGCCCCCCCCCCACTCGTGGCACGTGATGGCAAAAAGGTTAGCCATCACTGCCCTATGATGTGAAGAAGTCTCTATCGGCCCTATTCTGTTAACGAAAAAAAAAAAATCAGATTCCTAAAATTCACTGCTGGCACCAGCTCTGCTTTCATAAACTCATACTCGGGCCTTTCATCTGCCCTAAATGTAGGACTTTATATTTGCCCGTTTAAATTCATCTGGGTGGATTGTTCTCACTACTCCAGCTTGACAAGAACTTCCCAAAATTTGGTGTGGTCCTTTTAAGATGCTTGCTACCCCCTTACACACACACGGCGCACAGATTTTGTGTCATCTGAAAATTTGGAATTTTTCTACAGTTACAAGAGTTCCTTTAGCAACCGTTCAAAAGTTACATCGCCGGGGGAAAAAAAGGGACTGACGGCCTTTTTTTCACACTTTGGACCAACCGTCGCAGCATCCCCAGGGTGTCGTGCTCAAAATTCAGACGCTCGTATTTTATGACGGTTTCAGTGTCCCGGGGTCAGACGTGATCCCCTTTTTGGGATCTACTGACCCAGCAAAAGTCAATGGATTCGCGGAACAACCTGGTTATTAACTTAACAGGGCAGTGATTCGCTTAACAACATTTGTCAAACGGGACAAAACTCACTTAACAACTTTCTGAAATGCTGGAC
Organism: Pantherophis guttatus; assembly: GCF_059756535.1. NCBI lineage: Eukaryota > Metazoa > Chordata > Lepidosauria > Squamata > Colubridae > Pantherophis > Pantherophis guttatus. The sequence continues at coordinate 2,602,971 of NC_142066.1, read as the reverse complement.
TCAATTGTAAGTCAAGGATGACCTGTAATTTTTTTGCAACCCACTTTATATCCTTTGGGTACTCCAGGCCATTATTTTGCCATCCTCTCTTTATAAGAAGCATTCCTACGGCTAGCTAAACTAATGAAATTTAGCTTGATAAATACTCGCTGGCTTCCCTTCCTTGTTTCCTAAATATTCACAATCTAACGTCTTCATAATCTGAGTTTTGCCTGGTCTCATCCAGTGGATCAGGGGTACATAAGAGTCAGCTGGCTCTTTTTTCCCTGTCCTGGAGACATAAAAAGCATTCCTTCCTAGCCAAACAGCCCTTAATCCTCTCTTTATTTATTAGAGGTCGTCCTCCCTGCCTTAGGTCAACCGTTCAGCCGAGGTTGAGGTCCTCCTGGGAGAGAAAATCCCAATGGTGCTTTTTTTCAGGAGGCAACTGGACTTTCTGGTTTTTTTCTTTCGAAGGCGTTTCGCTTCTCATCCGAGAAGCTTCTTCAGCTCTGACTGGATGGTGGATAAATAATAGGATAGATACATCCTTCCATTCCCCACTGTCTTGTTGCCTCCTGAAAAAATGCACCTCTGGGACAATCGCGACCTGGATGCCCGAGGATCTCTACAGACTGAAAAGTTCTTATTTTTCCTCATCCGCCTGTTCCTATCCTTCCATCTTCTCTCAGCAGCACCCCCCCCCTTCCTCCTTTCTTTTCCTTCTGAGGGGGCTCAATCCCCCCACCCCCTTTTCTAAGTCCCTTTATACTTTAGCCTAATACATCCCTACTTATGGCTTGTGTCTCCTATCTCCCCTCCATGCTCAGTCCTTGTGTTTGAGTGGTCTCGGCAATAATCGCAGTAACGCCACTTCCCCAGAGGCAGGCCACGACTAAGAAGCCATGATAAAACATGATCAAAGGACTGAGGCTTCTTTTTTTTCTTTCTTTCTTTCTTTTTTTTAATAAGACCAAAATGTAAATCTTTGCATTTATTATTTGCTTCTACGGCAACACCAGCGGTTGAAAACCCGGAGTGGTAAGCATTACGAACAAGGATGCCCAATACACTGAAGGATAATGAAAGCCCAAAAGATTCATCCCATCCGGTTACGGGAACCGTTATCTAATTTACAAGGTTGTAGGTTTTTTTTTTTTTAATCCCCTTGGATTTGTATTTAGGAGTTTGGAGTTGCTGCTTCCATCCCAATAAATAATAGAGACCCGATAAATAATGGATTGTAGAATCACCAACAAGGAAGGCGGCCGTGCCACCCCAACACCAACTTGTCGCAAAAGATCTACCGCTAAATACAGAAGACTGCTAGATTATTATTTTTATTTTTAAATTCTGACAATAGGTTTTCTTCCATAGTCTGAAAGGATGGATGCCATCCATAACCCAACAGCCCAAAGAAAGAAAGAAAGGAGACTACAACGCTATAGATCAGCTTCTCGTAGGGATCGGTCTAATTCCTTAACGCGGAGAATTATCGACGGAGGGTCCACCATTAAATCAAAGGCAGGACAAAAGGGACGCTTAAGGAGCAATCCAATTTTCCCTCGTAGGAAGAGCCCCTCGTATGTGGGGCTGCCAGTCACGGGGGGCAGCTAAAGCCACGTGGGAAGAGCCCATCAATCGACAGGTAATTAAGTCAACCTGTTGTCTGGCACATCCACATTAGTGTGTGGGTATATATATTTATATACACGCACCCAGACTGATACGAATCAAGGCCCTCGCCTTCAACGGGGCTGTCATCGAAAAAGCTACCCTGGTGACTTTTGTAGCCATCAACCAAACAACAAATCGATAAGCCAACAATTTCTGTAAAGCTAACCGTGTGTTATAAAAAAAAAAAAGAGACAGGAAAAAAAAAAGAGAGAACGGTACTGCCTACCCGAGACAGTTAACACCACCCCTGCAGACAGGTAAATAACAAAGAAGCACATTGCACAATACAGGTAGGCCTCAACTTACAATCATTCGTTTAGGGACCATTCGAAGTTACACTACCACTGAAAAAAAGTGGCTTATGACTGTTTTTCACACCGTCGACCAGTGCAGCTTCCCCTTGGGTCATGTGATCACAATTTCAGGCTCTTGGCAGCTGACTCCTATTTATGACTGTAGTGACCCGTGGGTCATGTGATCGCCTTTTGCGACCTTTGGAGAAGCAGTGTCAAAAGAAAGCTAGATTCACTTAGTAACTGCTGTTATTAACAGGTGCAATGCTTTCCTTAAAAACCGTGGCAAGGGAAGTCGTAAGATGGGGCAAAACTCACTTAATGACTCTCACTTAGCCACGGAAATTTTGGGCTCAATTGGAGTCATAAGTTGAGGCTCCCCTACAGCGATGGGGGACACAACTTAGAATTCCCAGCGACCTTTGGCCAAAATGAACCAAAGTACAAACCCGATGTGATAGAAAGCTATTTTCCTTCTCATGAAGTTTACGTTATCCTTAAAACTAGAAGCAAGAGAATAAATAAGCTTCCCTGCTAAATATCTGCAGGGAAGACACTATCTATACAATATTTCATATCCTTAGTGGGACTACCAGAAGTCACTTTTAACATTGTCTAAACAAATTTCAATTAATTTCCCTTTTGCACCCTTTTCATAGGCAAAATAGTTCCCCAAACACGACTTTGAAACTTGCGGCCTTTAAAAGTTTTAGAAGGGTTTTTATTTTCACAATGACTTTTAGGGGGGTTTTTTATGTGACGCTTGGCCTGGCGTCGCCCGTTTGGCTCCGAACCTCTCCATCTTTCCTTTTGGCACGCTCATTTACTCTAAACAGCAGATGGACTTGCCTTCTGACTCCCGGTGGCCCACAGGATAGATTTTTTTTTTGGCCAAGCTTTACAACAAAACACTTCATGTGAATTGGATTTGGACACCTGTTAGGCCTTCTAAGGTCACACACCTGTATGGGAGGTAGGTTTTTATTCATTTGTACCTGGTGTTTGGATTTTGGAACTCTCCCTCTACGATCACTGCAAACTCTTGGCCAGAGGCCTTAAAGCTCCAGGACTGGCAAGGAAAAGCTGCCCATAATAGGCTGGAAAGCCAGCTCAGGTCAAGGGAAGTCTGGCCAAGTTCAGCAGGGCACAGCATCCTTAAAACCCCTTGCTCATCCCCCACAATTTCTGTGCATATCAGCCTGCAGCCCATAAGTGGGATCCTTCCTGCCTGATGAAGAGTATCAAAATATGGCCAGACATCTCCAACGCCCAGCCATCCCCCCAGCAGTCCCTTTTCTGGTTATACACCCCCAGGTGACCTCTCATTTCCCCCCCACCCACCCATGGATGGCCAATCCCATCCTGCAATGGGAGCTATCCCCAACAGGCCCTGGAGACAGGCCTGCAGACAGTCTGAGGTGGGGTTAGTAGTTCCCCCTGCCCCTCCCTCAGCACCCATCCCAACAGGCATCCCTCCCTACAACCTATGGTGTCAAACCAGGCCAAGAGCCCTCAAATGCCCAGTCAACCCAGCACCACCATTTTCTTCCCCCCCTCCCCGTCACGTGATGGGAACCATCCCCACCACAGGCTCAGGAGTTGGGCCCCCAGATAGTGAGGGACAGTGATCCCCTCCACCTCCCCTCCCTCAAACACTGCCTCAGCCCCCATCCCCTCCCTCCTATGGGGTGCCAAAACAGGCAGCTGAAGGGCCCAGCTCTCCTGTCCCTTCAACACTCCTTTATACACCCCCAAGTCACCCCTCTTCCCCCCCATCCCACAATGGGAGTCCTCTCCACCAGGAGACGGGGCCACCGGACACTGTGAAGGGGGGCAACGATCCCCTCAAACACCCCTCCCTCAGAGACAGCCTCACCCCACCCTGACAGACATCCCTCCTTCCTATGGGGTGTCAAAAACAGGCCTCTCAAGTGCCCTGTCACCCCAGCCCCACCTTTTCTACTTATACACCTCCCTCTTTCCTCCATCCCACAATGGGTGCCATTTCCACATGGGCCCAGAAGATGGGCCACTAGACACTTTGAGTGGGGGGGGGGCGGTCATCGCCTCTCCCCCTTCCCTCAAGAGATCACCTCAGCCCCCATCCCCTAACAGGCACCTCTCCCTCCCTCCTCTGCCGCCCCCCCCAAAGTGCCCAGCCATCCCAGCACCCACTTTTCTACTTCTACACCGTGACCCCTCTTTCCCCCTCGTCAATGAGAACCCTCCCCACCGGGAAATGGATCCCCAGAGACACTCCCAAGCCACCCCTCTTTTTCTCCATCCCTCAATGGAGGGACCCCCAGACACTGTGAGGAGGGCAAGGGGGGCCCTGATTCCCTCTCCCCCTTTTCGCTTCCCCTCCCCTTCACAGACCCCCCTGAGGGGGCAATGATCCCCTCTCCCCTCCCTCACAGACTCCATTGGGGGGGGACAATGATCCCCTCTCCCCTCCCTCACAGACCTCTTAGTGGGAGGGCAATGATCCCCTCCCCTCCCTCACAGACTCCATGGGGGGGGACAATGATCCCCTCTCCCCACCCTCACAGACCTCTTAGGGGGAGGGCAATGATCCCCTCTCCTTCACAGACCCCTTGGGGGGGGCAATGATCCCCTCTCCTTCACAGACCCCTTAGGGGGGCAATGATCCCCTCTCCCCTCCCTCACAGACTCCATGGGGGGGGAATGATCCCCTCTCCTTCACAGACCCCCTGAGGGGACAATGATCCCCACTCCCCTCCCTCACAGACCCCTTGGGGGGGGTGCAATGATCCCCTCTTCTCCCTCTCCTTCACAGACCTGGGAGGGGGAATGATCCCCTCTCCCCTCCCTCACAAACTCCATGTGAGGGGGGCAATGATCCCCTCTCCTTCACAGACCCCCTGAGGGGACAATGATCCCCACTCCCCTCCCTCACAGACTCCATGGGGGAGGCAAAGATGCCCTCTCCCCCTCTCTTTCACAGACCCCTTGGGGGGGAGGGCAATGATTCCCTTTCCCTCTCCCCTCCTCACCGACAAACCCCCCCCCCTCTCCCACGCGGAGCCAAGCCCCGAGGCCGGACCCGAGGAGGACTTTCCTCCCGCCGCCTGAGAGGGGCGCGTCTGGCTGGCCTCGCGAGGTCCCACCCCACCCTCTCTCCCCCCGATAGGTATGTGGAGAGAGAGAGAGAAAGAATTAAGAGACAGAAGCGAGACGGGGTGTGGGGGGGGAGTGCAACCAGAGGCTGTTCCGGGAATCCAGCCGCGGGGGGGGAGGAGAGGTAAAAGGAAGAGCGAGAGAAAAGGCGGGAGGAAAGGAGGCGCGCGCGCGCGGCGGGAGGTAAAGGGGGGGGTTGGCGCGCGCGGTGAGTGTGTGTGTGTGTTGGGGGGGGTCCCTCAGCGCTGGGCGCGCGGGCATCCCGTCCGGCCCCGCGGCGTTCGAAAGCCGTTGCTTGTTTACCAACAGCCGCCCCGCCCCCTCCTCTCTCTTTCTTCCCCCCCCTCCCTCTCTCTCTCTCTCTCGCGCGCGCGCGGGGTGGGGGTGGGGGGCAGCCTCGCTCTTTCCCTCACGAAACGAAGAAGTGGGGGAGGGGGCCCTGTCGAAATGGCCGTTTGTTTATTTACCTGGCGGCGCCTGGGTCCCTCCGGCGGCCGGCGTGGAGGAGGAGGAGGAGGCGGCGGCGGCGGGGGTCAGCGGGGCAGCCTCCGCCTGCGCTGAGGCGACGGCGGCGGCGGCTGCTGCTGAGGCGGCGACGGCGGGCGGGAAGATGTCGCCCGGGCTGTCGTTCCTGACGACGACGGCGGCGGCTTCTTCTTCTTCGTCGTCTTCTTCCTCCTCCTCCTCCTCTTCCTCCTCCTCCTCTTCTTCGTCTTCCTCCCCCTCCGGCTCGGACACCACCATCTCCTCCTCCTCTTCCTCGTCCTCCCTCAGAGGGGAAGCCATGGTGGTGGTGGTGGTGCCGGAGGAGGGGGTGGCCGATGGGTGGGGGAACACCGGAGCCGAGCCGCCGAGCGGGCGGGCTAGGCGGGCGGGGTGGGGGCGGCGGCGGCGGCCCCCCTTCCCCGCCTCTCGCGCTCCCTTCCCTCCCCTCAAAAACGACCCCCCCTCAAACCATCCCTCCCCCCCAAAATCGCCCCAAAAATGGGGGCGGTGGGCGTGTGGGGGATGTTTGGGGAGGGGGCCGCGAGGAGAAGTCCCATGCGATGGCCGGGACTCTTCTTCTTCTTCTTCTTTCCCTCACAACTTTTCTTCTTCTTCTTCTTCTTCTTCCTTTGCAAGGTTTCTTCCTCAGACGACGACCTCCCCTCAAAAGAAAAAAAAATAAATTTTAAAAAAATGGGGGGTGAGGGGGAAAATTAAAAAAAAAAGATTAGGTGTCTCTCAGTTCTGAGGTGGGGAGTTGAGGATCATATTTTGCCACCCGAGCAAAAAAAAAAAAAAAAGCAACAAAAATGGCCGCCTCTTAAATTATATTTTTTTTAAAAAGCGAGGCCCCCCCCGCGAGGTTTTAAGAAAAAAAGATAAATGGGGTGCCCCCCATGGAAGAGAGAAAAAAAAAGGAAGAAGGGGGAGGGGAAAAAATATTTACCCAAAATGGCTGGCTTAATTTTAACCCCCTCTTCCTTAAAAGCTTCCAAAAAAAAAAAAGAGAGAGAAAGATGCCCCCCCTTCCTTTCCAAAAATAATAAAAAAAAATGCAATCAGAATCAGCTCCAATTTTTTTTAAAAAAAAGGCAAAAAAAAAAAATTAGCCAAGAAAAGAAAAGAAGAAAAAAAAAGAAAGGATAATCAGGATCAAGGCAGGCTTTTTTTTTTTCCTCTTCCCCTCTTCTTGCTGTGGTGATATTTTCTTTTCAATCGCCCAAGATCTGTGGTCATGAACAATATTTAGACATTCCTGGCACTGGGGGGAACCTGACAAGATTTCTGCATAAAACAAAGATGGCTGCTCTAAATTATTTCTTTCTTTTTTTTTTCCTCCTCTCCTTAGGCTCTCCCCCCCCACCTCCCTCAATAAAAATATTTTTTACTGGGAGGGGGAAGAGAGAGAGAGAAAAGGTTGGATTAATCAGTACTCATGCTCAGTTATGACATCAGCATAAAATTGTTAAAGGTTAACTAGTTCCATACTAGTCAGACCCACGACTTTGGTGTGTGCTTATGGTTGCTTTACTAGCACAAGAGGGGGGGGAGAATAGGGGTGTTTTATTTCCTCCCCCCCTTTTTTCTCTCTCTCTCTCTAACTTTAAATACTTCAGAAGGGAGTGGCTTATTTTTCTCCTTTTCCTCTAGGGCAAGAAAGGAAGAAGAGAAGGAGAAAAAAAACCCTCCCTGATTACTGCAATTCATTAAAAGATTTTTTTTTTTTTGGTCCACATTCACAAAGGAGATTTTATTGCTTTCCCAGATGAGATTCTTTTGATACAGGCAGGCAGACACAAATATGCATGCATATGATTTTGGCCAGGTTTTGCATTTAAAAGAAGCTATATTAGATTTAATAAAATATGAAAGCTAGGTTCTGGCTACTCTTAAGTGTGTTAGATTTGCCCCACAGGAATAAATTATAAGGCATAATTAAATTAATGTGATAGAATACTACAAAGTGTTTTTTTTCGCCATCACCAAACTGACAGGGATTTGGGGGTGATCATGACACAATCCAGTAGGGAGATCGATGCACTTAAATTATTGCGTGTGACCTCAAGAGAGTCTAAAATTAAGCTATGTACTTTTGCCTCTGAGGTAAGGTTTCCCCACCCCAAAAAAGCACCTTGTTTCTGATGCATTCCTTGTTAGGACTGTTTTGTAATATTGTTCCATTATGGCTGAAAACCGTTTGCCCTATTTTTATAGCAGGGGAAAGAACTAAAACCCATACAATTAAAATAGAGAGAAAATGAATTAACAATAGGAACAAAGCATCATTGTTACTGTCGATAGAGTTTAAAACGCCTTTTACATCTTTCTCTTTACCTGCTAACAGACACATCTATGATAAGAATCTACCCGCCAACCTACCAAGAAACTTGTAAAGGGCCTACATCTCTTCCTGTCTGGCTCTTAGATTGTAGCGAATGGAAAGTCTCCTGCATATCTGAGAATTACAGAATCAGATTTGCCCTGGGCCACTGCGTATAAGTAAGTACCATCCCCACAAAGGAAAACGGAAGGAACAGGGCCCTAAGTCTCTAGTGGCACCGCTGCTGCACACTACCAGATAAACAAATCTCAAGGGGACTGCGACCTTACCATGTTCCTGAAAAGAAAATAAAGCCATTGACCAACTCTTCCCCACCCACTGGAATTTATTTCTGAGTAAACCCTGAACTGTAAAGCATCTTCAGTGGGCAAGCTTTGGGTCAACCTTGTATTCTGAGTGAAATGTGGCTAGGGGTCTGATCCTGGCAAACGTGCCATCTTAAATGAATAGGCCCATCTCTGTGTAACAGAAACCTGCTATAAATTCAAGTATACTTGTGGAGCACAAACAGTACAAACTTTGCTATGTTCTCCCTACTTGAATTTGTTTCACGCTGTCATTTTAAAACTTAAGTGTGAGTTAACTTTCCTGTGTTCTATAGTATTTCAGAAAGGCAAAATTCAAATTATTTTACGGCTGGGTCCACGTGTCGCTTTCAATGATAGGTCAGTTGGCCACATTTTAGCTTGACATGTATTAATCGAGCCCCCTCTGATTAGTTTGCTATACCAACCCAGAAAATCAGACTGATTGAGTAAACCAGGGCAAGCCTATATTGCACAAACACAGCCGAGTGATTCTACTATTATAAGCATCAGGTTTCTGTGAGGTGCCCATTGGTGTTAATGTTTAAAATCTGCTTTAATAGCTTTTGTCGCAGGGCCCCTTCTCCAAGCCTCTCTGGTTCTTGGACTCCAACTAGAAAAAGAAAATATTCCGAACCCTGAAGGGCTCGACGCTGGATAGAGATCTTACAGAACAATCGTCTACAAGCACAATGTTCCTTCACTCAGGGTAATCCCATTTAAAATGGTGAGTCTTAGAATAATAAATCTGGAAACAATGAGGCTTATTCAAAGTATTCCAACTTTATTGAAACCGGACCACAGAGCAAGAGTCCTGTTTCAACACACAGTGTATTTTGTAGTGTGTTGGATGCGGTGGCAAAAATTTACTCCAAATTTACTTTTGGGGACTGCATCTGCAGATTTTCTCCGTCTGCAATTTTCTAAAAGTACAAAATGAGGCCAAATAGCCCAGGAAAGAAAACCTTGCCGGTATCAGTACAGCTTTTTTATATGCATATATATTTAAATTCCTGCCATATCACCCTTCATAATATCCAGAAATGACACTAGGAAGCGATGATGGGACCCTCGCTTCAGTTGATTGGCTGGGATGGGAAGAGCCTCTTTATGGGACCAGAAAGGAGGACCGTGTAAATATTACAGTGCACCTTTTCTTGTCTCTTTTTACGACTCTTCCAAGCTCAGTCTAAGCTTTCTCCCCCCTGTAGACCAGTTATAAATGTCCACAGAGGAGTAACTGTGCCTGCAGGAGACACCGTTTGCCAAATGAATGTTATCCCCCGTGTGGCTTTTACATTTAACGCAACACCCTCTGAAGCCCTCCAGGAGCCAGTGGGCGCCAATCCCATTCATTCATGTTGAAACATTTCCCTGGCAATGCTGGAAGCCAGTGCTCCACAAGAGCATTTGAGGTTTCACGCTATCAAAGTCTTTGACTGAGAAATGTGCTTTCTAGTGTGCGTACCATCACTCCCCTTCCTAATGGAAGGAGGGAGCCTGAATCGGCACAGCAGCATCTGAATTTGAGGTTTCACCAGCTCTGAGCTTCATCTCGCCCATCGGTTAACGCCACAAAGTCTATAAACGTAATTCTCTGAACCTGGCCCCAAGTCCTTCGGTCCTCCCTGTCCAAGGCGAGAGACGGGAAGGGGGAAAACGTCCTTCTCCGCACGCCCATCTTTGGAGTTTCTTCGCAAGGTCCAAAATGCCAGGAATCCCATCAAGGGATGCGGGGCTTGGTCTTTATTTCACCCGTTTATCCCCAGCACGCTGCCCCTTGGCTGGCTTTCAAAAGGGCCCGAAGATGTGGCCCTCTTCACATCGTAGGCCTGCCCTTCCCTTCCCTTCAGGGAACGGCTGCTGTCCTGCTGTGCGTGTTTGGCGGCTTAAAGGTCTTCCCCTGGCGATTGCTCAAGCACGCAACTGAGAACCTGGAGGAATGGGAGACGTGGGTGCAAAAGATCAAACGGAGAGCAGCCTCTTGTCACAAATCCATCTCGTGAGGTCAGCCACCTCCTGCCAGAGTTTAGCCTCCAGGTCCAGACCTCTCGGCCCGATCCTTGAAAACCTGCCACAACTTTCCAGCTGCTTGTGAAGGTTGGATGTTAAGTGGGCTAAACGTTCCCACCAAGCCTTCCGCAGCCGGTGATTCCAGGTCACGCTTTCCAAGGGCCCACTTGGCTTAGCAGCTCTGTTGGAGGAGCTGCCTCTACCACAACCCCGTAGACCTTGTCCGGCTTAATCTGCCTGTACAATTGCCTCTGAAATACCCGAGCAATTCCTGATCCCTCAATGGCCACTGCCAGCGGCCTCCTTAAGCCCAGGCGCTCTGCGGTTATAAAGCAGCTGGTAAAAATATCAGACTTTCTTCCTGTAACAAACTTCTTGGCCGAACCATTTTCCTAGTTTAGCTGATTAGTTTACTAGGCATAGAAATAGCGACGTACTTTTCTTATAACAGGAATGTTAGTTATTTAATAATAATGATGATGACAAAAACTGCTACAGAGTGCAATCCTTTTGGAAGACCTGTGTTTCCCCCCGCGGAGCAAAAGGCCAGAAGTGGGGGTGGGGGTGAGGGGTGGGCAGGGGGAGGAAAAGGAGCAAGCCACAGCCAAGGCTTCTCTTCTGCAAAGCAGCTGTCAGATGGAAGAGAGAGTTTGCTAGGGTTAAAGGCAGGAGCAGGTGGGAGGAGAGGCAGCCCAGCACTGGAAGGAAGAGAAAAGCAGGTCGGAAGCTTTCTTAGGAGGGGTGATGGTTGCCTTCCCTCCCCCCCCCCCACCCCATACACACAAAAGATGGGAGTCTGGAGGATGGATGGCAACAATCCCATCTGTTCTCGGTACAAGTGAAAATCTCCCTGGGGGTGATGGGGCTTGCCAGAACTGTAGATAATATTTGACCTTCAAGTCTCATTTCACAACCCACACTTAGGATTTCTCTTCCCCCCCCCCTCCACCTCCTCTCCCCCCCCCTTTCCCTCTAACAGCTGTCACAGACAGGAGCCGAACAAGGAGGGAGAAAAAAGGACAGCTGGCCTGATGTTGCCACAGCCTTACTAGCATTATGTGGAAAAGGACCCATGCCCACCCGTGTCTCTCTCTCTCTCTCTCTCTCTCTCTCTCTCTCTCTCTCTCTCTCTCTCTCTCTCTCTCTCTCTCTCTCTCCCCCTCCCTCCCTCCCTCCCTCCCTCCCTCCCTCCCTCTCTCCCTCCCGCCCTCCCTGCCCTGACTGGGGGAGGGAGCAGACCCAGAGGGCAGAGACAGAGGCCTTGTTCCCGGGCGGCTGCCAAGGTTGACCTGAGAAGGGAACAGAAGCCTTCTTCTGTCACCGCCTTCTGCCAAGTCAGATTAAGAGCAGACCTTCCAGGTCAAGGTCTGTAGGGTGCCCCCCCCCACCTCCATTGTTAAAGTCACAGGAGTAGAATATTCCTTCTTTGGAGTCATAGATTAAGTTTCCCCTACGCTCTGTGCACATCCACCCCAGATGGGACTTTGGCGATCTCTTAGCAGATCCCTCTTCTCTATGCCTCCTCCCCCCCCCCCAAAAAAAACCACAAATCAGCCTACAGTTTTCTCTAGGAACCAAATCAATCACGGCCCCTGCTGGACTGGTTTTTGGATCAAGAGCTGACAGGAAGTGGATTGGGAAACAAACTAGAGTGCCCTCGCGAGCGGCTAGTAGAGCAGAAGGTCAACCCTGGAAGACCTCCAGACCAGCAACTCATTTGCTTTGCAAACTGAAACACGTGTTCCCCCCACCCCACCCCAGGTGGGCAGTCGTGTATGCGCGATACCACCCAGCGCTGGCTCACTCTGCGTTTCTACCCCCACCCCTGTAAACAGCAGGCTCAGAAAGCAAGATGGACACAGAGGCGGAAGGCAGACCCTAGCGGGATACACCAGCCACCACAGATCACACTCCTGCAATTAGCACACTTGGACACTTACAGAGGAGGGTTAAACTCCCGGATCCCCAAAGGGCCGATTTAATCCTTGAGTCTTTTCTGCTCTCTTACAGTGGCTGTCCCTCCACGGAAATTCCCCGCCTCGTGGGACTGTGCATCTGAGCCTTGGATCTCAAGAGCTCCTCGAGGCCTCTCTCCGATGACCATCCTCTAAGCCAGGGATGGGCAAGTATGGCCCTTTGCCAACCTAGCTGCCTGCCTCCCTCAGGAATTCTGGGAGTTGAGGTCCACAGGTCGTAAAGGGGCCGTGGCGGCCCACCCTTGCTCTAACCTCTGGAACAGCAGAAGCACCCAGACACGTCTTGCAGGAGCCGCTGTTTTAAAACACGAGAGCGCCGATACAGACAACCCAAGCCACAGAATGCCTTCCTTAACAGAAGCTGCATCTCGGGATCACTATGGGCTAGAAACTCTTCTAGTGCGGTTGTTTTAACCTCTATTTTAAATGCAGAATTATCACAGGTAGTCCTTGACTTAAGTGATCATTTGAGGTTACGACAATACTGAAAATAGCGACCATTATGACCCTCTTAAAGACTGAACGACTCTTGCAGCATCCCCATGGTCACTTTGAGCAAAATTCGAATGCTCGGCAACTGACTCATATTTATGATGGCTGCAGTGTCCTGGGGACAAGCGAGTACCTTTTGCAACCTTCTGACAAGCAAAGTCCACGGGGGAGCCGGATGCACTTATCATGTTCCTATTTTTAACAAGTGCAGTGATTCACTTAACAACAGTGGCCAGGAAAGTCGTGACATGGGGCAAAACTTACTTAACTGTCTTGTTTGGTGAGATCAATTTTGGACTCCATTGTATTTGTATGTATGTATGTATATATATTTATATATATTTATATTTATATATATATATTTAAGGAAACACTGGGCTTTTTAAAATGAAGATTTAAATGATGTCTGACATACTGGAGCTGTGAACCCTGGAAACTGATCATAAAAAGCACCACACAATCTATAATGCTTGATGGCAGAAACGGATGATTTACAAACGCTAGAAGGAAGAATCATTGGTTTCCATGCCCCTACCTCCAGAGGAAATGGACGTGGGAAACACCTAGCTTTTCCACAAGCGCACCTGAAACCCCCAAGTTTTTTGTTTTATCTTTCAACTGGTTGCATTTTATGTTTTTTTTTAAAAAAACAATTTCTTTATGTCTTTTAAAGTTTTGATTGGAAGCTGCCCAGGGCTGGCTGAAAAATGGGCAGCTCTGTAAATATTTTAAATAAATAAATAAATGTAAAATATTTTTTCTGTACTCGGGCATACGGCCTCACCTAAGTGATTTTTGTCTTGATTTCCAAACTAAACAAACTAGGTTAATATGGGATAGAAGACCACCAGGAAATACACAGACATCCCAGAAGAAAACAATGACAAACCACTCGTGTACCAGTGCCAAAGACCTCTCTATGCGTCCGTGTTCCCAAATACGCCAACGACCAAGTTTGACTCGGATGCAACTTTGCCATTAAACATATTTTCTTTGGAAATAACCAATTTATGACAAGTTTTGGCTACAATCAATCCTGAACAGAGTTCCTACAAAATCACCCTTGTTAAACAGATTGCAGCAGGCTTACTTCTGAGAAAATAAGCACCCAGAGGATATTTGATACCGATAGTCACATATTTTTTTTCCCCTTAACATCAGAAGTTACGCAATAAAAAGATTTATTGATTTATTGAAGATTTGCTCTATTCATCGTGGGTTTTTTTTTAAAGTAAGGCCGGACAATTATGTCTTCTCACCGCAAACATCTTACGTTTTGCTGTTTTATTTTTATCCCACTTATCTTCCGAGGGGATTTTCATTCCTCCACCTCCAACCACTCCTCCAAACAAGCTTTTGAAACATCTCAAGCAGGCGCAAATACTTGCCGCGAGATTACTTAATTTCCTTCGGGGTAAAGCAGGATGTTCAAGCCAGAGGACCCCAGTTTAAAAGTCAAAATACAAATTTCCGTGGGTCCCTCTCCGGATAAAAGGGCCAGCCCGGGAGCAAAGCTGCTTTCCTAGCTCAAGGCCTGCAGGATAATAATTATTTTTTTAAAACCCATGTGAAGAACGACGGAGCTGCAAAACGGCTGCACCATGAGCCACGACTGACATCTAGTGGCGGTAGCAGTGAGAGCCCAGGTGGACATTCACAAGACCAGGAGATCGTATTTTTAGGGACCCATCACCATCATTTGAGGTGCATCTTCCTTTCCACCAAGTCTTGTTCCTGGAGAGAAAAATGGGTTTGCCCAAGGACCAAGTTTGCTGCCGTCCCTTAAAGATAAGCTCTGTGTCCTGCAGCTGCTGGTGAGAAGAAGGAACACCTAACTGGCCCTTCCAGCTGGAGGGAAATAGGCCCACGACTAGGCAGGTTTCTAGAGCTCAGTGAGGTCATCGTTAAAGTAGAGCAAAATGGCAGTCGTGAAGGCGTCGGCGTCCATGTTGAGCTGGTAGAACTCCTCGTCTTCATCGGGGATGTTGTTGTTCTCAAGGTTCTTGTCCATCTCCAGGCAGACGCCGTGGTATTTCCACGTGTAACTGGCGGCGTGCGCGTTGTAGGGCAGGTAGCGCCTCAAGATCTCCCACATGGTTTCTTCTGAACAGACCTGCAGACAGAGCCACAGTTCTCCACGGGACCCACAGCAGGAGGGCAGGGGACACCCTTGATTCCCCTCCCCCCCCTCTCCCTGGGTTCAAGGTGGGAATGGAACGGAACGGGTCAACTTTGCTTGACTTCCTCGGGGCCTGTGTTCAAGTTGACTCTTTAACCTGGTCTGTAGGTTGAACTGAACGCTCCCCAAACAAGCCCTATACAGACCCTAATCATAGTTAACCCTAAGCACATATGTGGTACAGCTATAAGGTGGGGGGGGTGTTGTTGTTGTTGTTTTCATTTGTTTAATCTTGTCTGGTTCTCAAAGACTGCCCGGACAAATCCCTGCAAGTTTCCTCAGAAGTGGTTTGCCATTGCCTCCTTCCTAGGGTTGGGAGAAAGTGGCCGGCACAAGGTCATAAAGCCAGCTTTCATGCCTAAGGCGGGACTACGAGTCGCCGTCTCCTGTTGATTGGCACAAAGTCACCCAACTGTCTTTCATAGCTGGCAGGACTACAACTCATCATCTCCTAGAGATCGGCCCAAAGTCACAAAGCCAGCTTTCATGCTCAAGGCAGGACTAGAACTCACCATCTCCTGGTGATCGGCCCAAAGTCACCCAGCCGGCTTTCCTGCCCAAGGCAGGACTAGAACTCACCATCTCCTGGTGATCGGCCCAAAGTCACCCAGCCGGCTTTCATGCCTAAAGGCAGGACTAGAATTCCCCCTCTCCTGGTTCCTAGCCCATTGCCTTCACGACCACACCAAACGGACTCTCACCCAATTTCCAGCCTAAACCTAACAACCGCCCAGCTCAAGCCTGTTGTGTTAATACACCCGCAAGTCGCCCAGGGAAGAAGATGGTCTTGGGGGCCAGGCAAAGGCTGGGGAGGATGGGACTCACCTCGAGGGTCTGCTCCTGAGAAGTCAGAGTGTTGATGATCCGAATGTGCCGGGTTTTCGCAGACAAGATGCCGATTTCGTAGATGGGGTTTTTCCACCAGGGCACCCCAAAATCATTGGCCCAGTCCGAGCGAGGGAGAGGCGGCGGGATGTGCACAAACCGGCCCTGGGGTGTGTAGTACTTGAGGCAGCCCGTGAGGGGATCGATGTGTGTCTGAATCTGCAAGGAACGGGCACAGGGTGGAAAGCCCAGATTCAACCACCATCTAACAAGGATGGTTCCCACCAATCAGGCCACCCTACGAAGGGCTCCCCATTTAACAGCAATCTTTTCTCGTCAAAGGAAGAGGCCTTTTTCTTCATTCCTAAGTCTCCAAAGATGAACTCTTTCAAACATTAGGATCAGAAAATCTCGAAGTCTGAGCAAAAAAAAAGAAACAGGCCCTGTGGAACGCAGGCGGTCCTCAATTTACGACCGTCGCTGAAGCCAGTAACAGAACTAGAATAAATACATCGATACCATGAGCAAAAAGATGGGCCCAAAGGCGCTTTTTCAAAAAAAGGAATAAATAAAATCCAGTTGCCTTTTGAAAAAAGCAACCTTGACCTGGATGAGGGGAGAATCTCCGTATACATGAGGGCTGGAGAGCAGAGAGCAAGCTCCTTTTTTCAGATCCCATTGTAGCCGATCATTTAAGTGACGGGTCGTAAGGCGAGGACTCCCTGCGGGCATTCCCCACCTGCCCAACTCCCTGGGTTTATTCAGAAGCCTTGCCCGGCCTCTCCGGACACTCACGTCTCTGGTCCTGGGGTTGAACCAGTGGCTGATGTCTTTCCCTGCCACTTCCAGGAGGGGCTTCATGAGGAGGTCCCCTGCGCAGAGAGAGAAGCCAGGATCCGCATTAGAGCCACTCCGTATCTAAGGGACCCCCAGGAGCATCCAGAGTCTCAGGGGGGTCAAAAGAGTCAACATGGCGGCCACCACCACACAACAGGAATGTGGAAAGAGCTGTCCGTCAATTCTGCCCTTTTTATGATTGATTTTAGCTGGATTGTTACTTTGTTTTTTTTAAAGTTTTGTCGGGGGACGATGGTCCTATGCTTCTGGGGCAATGCAAGTTCATGACTGCATGGGGGAGGCCGCCATCTTGACTTTTTTGACCTCCCCAGAGCTATGAAAGCCTTGGATTTGCCCCCAACCAGCTCCTTTCTTCTCTTACTCCCGCCTCGGATAACCCGCAAGGTCGCCTTCCTCTTCCTCCTCCTCCTCCCCCCCCCCGTTCAGGTAGACTGCCTCTCCACCTGGAGGCTCCGCTTGGGAGAGCCCTGCCCCCGAAACTCCGCCCCTTCCCCCCCGCCCTTACCCCTGTACTCTTCGGACAGGGGGCTGAGGTCGTAGACCCGCCCCAGATAGGAGACCCAGAGGTCCCACGGCCGGTTGTGCACCGTCACCTCCCGCGGCGTGTAGAAACGCGGTCGGAAGGAGCCCTCCATGATCGTCGCCCGGGCGCATGCGCCGCGTCCCTCGCTGCCCTTGGCAACGCGCCGCCGCAAGGCCCCACGGGAATCGCAGGCTCGCTCTCTCGCTCCCCCCAGTGGGCGGTGCCGAAGAAGCCGGACGTCGCGTGCGTGCGGGTGCGTGCGTGCTTTGCGTGCGTAACGCCTCCAGGGCCGCAGGGCCTTGTGGGAAAGGTAGTTCCCTCGGCAAGATGGCGGCCCCGCCGGTCCAAGAGCCGATGCTGAGGCAACCGCCGCCGCCTCCGCTTCCTCGGGAGTCGGACGAAAACGGCTGCGGAAACAGCAGCGCCCCCGAGGTGAGGGAAGGACCGGGCGGAGGTGCGGGGATACATACAGGAGCCTTCCCCTTCGAGGGCAGCGCTGGGGGACTTGATGGGGGACTACAAAGTCCATCCTGCTCAGCTGGGAAGAGGAAACTCTGGCCCCTCAATAATACTTTTAATATTATTATATGTGTCTCCGTATAATAGCTTAATATAATTAAAATTTTATTTATAGTTAATATACATTATATCAACTATAGATTTAGACTGTCTAAATAAATGTCTGTTATGGTTTATATATATATATATATATATATATATATATATATATATATATATATATATATATATATATATATATATATATATATATATATATATTGCTATTAAATAGTTATAATGTTATACAGACGCACACAAAATGATGTACACATTATTATATTATACGATAATACAGGCAGTCCTTGACTTACGACCGCAGTAGAGCCCAAGACTTCCGTTGCTAAGTGAGACAGTTGTTATATAACAGGTTAATACAATTTTTAAAAATTTAATTAGAGTTAATATAGGTTAACTATAGTATATTAAATGTCTACTATGGTTAATATATATTATTGTATTAAATAGTTATATATATATATATATATATATATATGTGTATGTAATGTATATATATAAAAAAACTTCAATACAATTATGTATGTATGTGAATAGAACAGAACAGAACAGAATAAATAGAGAATAGAAGAGCATAGAGAAGAGAAAAGAATAAATAGAAAATAGAACAAAGAATAGAATAGAATACAACAAAATAAATAGAGAATAAAACAGAATAAATAGAGAATAGAATAGAACAGAATATAGAATAGAATATAGAATAGAATACAACAGAATACAACAGAATAAAATAAATAGATAACAGAATAGAGAAGAGAAGAATAAAATAGAACAGAATAAAATAAATAGATAATAGAATAGAGAAGAGAAGAATAAAATAGAATAGAACAGAATAAATAGAGAATAGAATAGAATAAATAGAGAATAGAATAGAATAGAATAGAACAGAATAAATAGAGAATAGAACAGAATATAGAATAGAATATAGAATAGAATACAACAGAATACAACAGAATAAAATAAATAGATAACAATAGAATAGAATAGAGAAGAGAAGAGAAAAATAAAATAGAACAGAATAAATAGAGAATAGAATAGAATAAATAGAGAATAGAATAGAACAGAACAGAACAGAATAAATAGAGAATAGAATAGAACAGAACAGAACAGAATAAATAGAGAATAGAATAGAATAGAACAGAACAGAACAGAACAGAACAGAATAGAATTTTATTGGCCGTGTGATTGGACACACAATCAAACGACTCAGGGTGGCTTGATGACACCCAGAGTCGTTCAATAGTGAGATGGGCAGCCTATAAATGTAATAAACGAATAAATAAGATTTCGGCATGAAGTGGCCAAGTGGGTAGCAAAAGAAAACCAAAAAATACTTTATTTTGTCATTAACACATCTGGGCATTGTCTTCCCATCAAATGCCTGATAATAATGTAAAAAAAAAAAAAAAGCTGCTCTCCTGAACTTGGATGTTTCTGGCAGGACCCGGTTGAAGAAACGGCTGACTCGCCTTACCTGCGCGCACGTCGCAAGCTGGAGAACCTCCTGAACAAGAGCCTGCGGATTCGCATGACGGACGGACGGACCCTGGTGGGCTGTTTCTTGTGCACTGACCGGGACTGCAACGTCATCCTGGGTTCTGCCCAAGAATACCTGAAACCCACTGGTGAGTCCCACCCCCCCACTGCCCCCCACCCATCCAGCCTGGTCTCTGACAACTGCGCCCTTGTTTGTCCCGCTAAAAATGCCCTAGATCTCTTCAAAACTCAAATATTCTCTGAGCTGGGCGGTTTTCTTCCAGACGTTTCATGACCCAACTATGGAACATCATCAGTCTTAGAAGGGAGTAGGGTTTGCAGAGTAGATAGGAGGAGGAGGAGGACTGTAGTGTCCTTGGTGCTCTCTGAGCTTGGTGGTTTTTCTGCAGCTGCTTCATGACCCATCTAGGCAGTATCCTCCGTCCTGGAAAGGAGGGGCATTTGGTCTCTTTTTTTATACAAGTGGTTTGATGAGGATCACCAGCACTGATGATGTTACCTAGTTGGGTCATGAAATGTCTGCAAGAAAACAGCCAACAAGGACCCCACAGTCATCACTGTTCCCCGCGTCCTCCTCTTCTCCTTCGTCTTCCTCCCACCCTTCCCCTCCCCTCTGCAAACCTCCCTCCCTTCTAGCACTGATGACGTAACCAAGTGGGGTCATGAGACGTCTACAAGAAAACCACCAGGTTCAGAAAGCATCAGGAACCCCACAGCCCTCCTCCTCCTCCTCCTCCTCCTCCTCCCTCCTTCTTTTTCTCCACTCCCTTGTAGCACTGGTGATGTTCCTTGGTTGGGTCATGAAATATCTGCAAGAAAACCACCAAGCTCCGAAAGCAACCCCATTCCCTCCTAGCACTGATTCCATCCCCTAGTTGGGTCCTGAGACGCCTGCAAGAAAACCACCCAGCTCAAAAGAGCAGCAGGAACTCCACAGTTCAACCCTGAGCTACAGATAATTCTCTTCTATAGGTATTTCTATGCTGTGGCTCAGGAGTCAGCAACCTGCAGCTCTGGAGCCGCATGTGGCTCTTTCATCCCTCTGCTGCGGCTCCCTGTTGGTCAGCTCCACAATTGATAGGGCTTTCGGTTAGGACCGGTAGAGGAAAAAGAATGCCGCGCTAGGAGGAAACTCTATGGTGGGGGGAACCAGACTTCCGGTTGGCAGAGGAAAAGGGGGAGGAGACTATGATAGGGGAACTGGACTTCCGGTCGGCTCCAGAATTGAACGGGGGGCTTCCGGTGAGGCGCTTTGCGTCTCTTTTGAGTGTTTTAAGGTTGCCGACCCCTGCAGCGTGGCCTGACCGAAAGGCAGAGGATCATGTGGGCAGTATTTCTGGCACGGAGGAGGGGAAGGGAGACCCCCTTTATATTCCCACCAATAAGGAGACCTTCCCCAAAACCAGCCACGATGAGCTAGGTATCTTCAATGGCCCCTCGAAATTCTACACCGGGGGGAGGGGGGGGAAACTCAACCATCAGAACTTCTGGGTTTGTTGGGGAAGTGAAGCAAGGGAGGTTAGGATCATCAGAGCCCCTCTCCTCCTTCAGGATTGTCTCTCTCTCTCTCTCTCTCTCTCTCTCTCTCTCTCTCTCCAACCACCACCAACCCCCCCCCCCCCCCGGTCGCCTTCAGACTCCTTCTCGGCGGGCGAACCCCGAGTCCTGGGCTTAGCCATGGTTCCCGGGCATCACATTATCTCCATCGAAGTCGAGTTGGAGAGCCTGAACTCCTTGCAGTACGTCTGAAAGGGCCCGTCGCTGGAAAGCAGCCGCGTCGTTTTTCCGAGACGTTTTTCGAACACAAGAAGGAGACGGAGAAGATTTTTTTTTAAAAAAATTGAGATTTCTTCCACCGACTTGCTCTTGACAAGGCCCAGGAAGGGCGAAAAACCGCACTCAAAAACTGGTCCCTCCTGCGGCCCTACAACCTGGAGGATTCCCTACCACCCAGGACCTTTGACCCGGAAGGACCTTTGTACCTGCTTGTTATTGGTTAAATCTCGAACTCTGCACCCGTGCTGTGTTTGGCGTGTGTTTGGGCAGGGCCCTGGGGAAACTCAACCCTCTTTCCTTCTGCCGAGGATCGCTTACCCTCATCTTCCCTCTTAGGCAGAATCCAGGAATATCTGCCGGATCTTTCAAGATCGAGTGATCCAAAATGATCAAAATCATTCAAACCTGGCTTAGGTTGCCAGCAGGTTGCCAAGAGTTTGGGAAGGGCGTGGGAAAGGAGGTATGTTAAGCCCCCAAAGAGACAGGCGCCGAATTTCTCAAAAGGAATAAATACCCTTTTACGCTGGAGCAAGGAGAAAACTTCCTTCTTGCTCCTTCCTTATTTCCTGCAGAAAAATCTCCCCGACCTTCTCAGTCTCCAGTTTCCCCCCATCCACCTACCCATTTTGTTTTTAAATTCACCAAATGTTTCCCCCCCCCCCAAAAAAAAATCCTAAAAAAGATGTGGTTTTACTGGTGTTCCCCCTTCTCCTTTAAATCACAATATTTTTTTTAAAAAAAAAGGGTAGGGGGAGAAAGCCCACTCCTCACACTGGCCTGTTGAAGGCAAGGCTGAACCTCCACCAGCTTAAACGTTCAGAAAATGGGCACCTGGAATGTTCCTGGAAAATGAATAGAATAGGGATAGGGATAGGGATAGGGATAGGGATAGGACCAGGACAGGACAGGACAGGACAGAACAGAATTAATAGAGAATAGAGGAAAAGAGAAAAGAGAAGAGAAGAGAATACAGAAAAAAATACAGAAGAGAACAGAATATAGGATGGGATGGAAGAGAAGAGAAGAGAAGAGAGAAAAGAGAAGAGAAGAGAATACAGAAAAAATGAAGAGAACAGAATAGAGAATAGAATATAGGATAGAATAGAATAGAAAAGAGAATAGAATTAATAGAGAATAGAATAAAATAGAGAAGAGAGAAGAGAACAGAATAGAGAATAGAATATAGAATGGGATGGGATGGAATGGAATGGAATGGAATGGAATAAAATAGAATATATAGAATTTAGAATAGAATAGATAATAAAACAGAAATAGAATAGACAATAAAATATAGCATAGATAATAAAAATAGAATTAGAAAAGAATAGAATATAAAATATAGAATTTAGAATAGAATAGAATAATAACAGAGAAACAGAGGGACCTTGGAGGTCTTCTAGTCCAACCCCCTGCTTAGGCAGGAAACCCTACACCACTTCAGACGGATCCATTGTTCTAACTGCCAAGGAATTTCTCCTTCTGTTCCAGGTTGCTTCTCTCCTCGATGAGTTTCCACCCGTTGCTTCTTGTCCTGCCCTTCAGGTGCTTTGCCTAATGCCTTAACATTGGAAAGCAGTCCCCCCCGCCCCCCTTCTGATTACAGAAAATTTCTTTGTCCCGGAGAGCGGGGGAATCCGTCCATCCCTCTTTTTAATTTTTCCAACAAAAACCCATGCTAAAGCGGAGTTTAAAACTTGAATTACAGAGGTCCGTCCTCTGGCTTTGCTGATGGGACGCTCCTTCGGCTTCCCCAAAAAAAGGCTCGGATGACCCTGAAAGCACCTCCACCCCTCCACTTTTCTCTGCCCTTCCCACCCCAGCAGCCTTGGGAAGAGGCACGAAGCTGTCTTCCCAAATCCGGGTTGCAAATCGGCAGGAAGCGGCCTCTATAGATAGACCCTGTGTGTGTCTGTTGTGTTTGCGTCCTCTCTCTCTCTCTCTTCCCCCTCGCACAATGGAGAGCTTGTGCAAGCCAGCGGCTATCCTGGCTTATCTAATCAGGGGGTTCCTTCCTCCCCCAGAACGTGGAGTTTCCATCTGGGCTGGTTGGCGCCCAGGGAGCTGATTCAGTTCTTCCTTATCCTGCCGCTCGTTCGGCCGGGTTCCTGTCCCCTTCCCTTGGCAGCCTCTCGGGGCCCTTTGGAAGCTTGCAAAATTCACCTTGGCCAGTGGCAGTTTTCGGCCGTAGCAAAAAAACTTGTTGAATTTCTGCTTTTAATCGAAGGGGAGATGCCCCCTTTTTCCGGCTCGGAAGTCAAGACCTCCCAAGTAACCTTCGCTTCGAGCCTACGTGCCTTTGGGGATGAAGCCTGTGTGGTCCGTCACAATCCGGAGTAGCACGGGGCTGAATCCCTTTTTAGGGGACAAAACAAGGCAGCATCAGGAAGGGCTGGGGTCTCCGCAGCCCCCTAAAAGCCCGGTCACCATGTTTGTAGCCCTGGATGCTAAATCTCCAGCCCAGAGGAAAGAAAGCTGGACTGCTAAGTCAGGACTTAAACCGTCTCTGTTTTCAAGCGCAAAAGTTAATTACGAAAAAGACAATCGCCTTTTTCGTTCGGCACAGGTAGACACGGCACGTAGGCCAATTCCTGCTTTCCAAAGTCACCTTCCCTGAGC
Source organism: Pantherophis guttatus (assembly GCF_059756535.1). Classification (NCBI taxonomy): domain Eukaryota; kingdom Metazoa; phylum Chordata; class Lepidosauria; order Squamata; family Colubridae; genus Pantherophis; species Pantherophis guttatus. Next base: position 2,579,421 of record NC_142066.1, on the reverse strand, counting down.
TAGTTCAGGGGTCTCCCAACTTGAAGATCTGTGGACTTCAACTCCCAAAATTCCCCAGCCAGCCATGTAGGGCAACTTTCTTAATAGATGGTGGGTATGCAGTAAGCGTAATATATCTTGACTTCAGCAAAGTGGAAAAAAAAGAGCTGGCTGGGGAATTCTGGGAGTTGAAGTCCACAAGTCTTAAAAGTTGTCAAGGTTGAAAAACTCTGATTTACTCAAAGGGTTGAGGAAGGATGCCAATTGCATTGATGTCAGCCAGAAGAAAAGCCACCCCAACAGAACTTCAATTCCCAGAATTCCCCATCCAGCTTTATTTTACTGGCTGGGGAATTCTGGAAGTCTGAAGTTTGAAAACGTTGAAACCCTTGATTTCTTTTTATTACCTCTCCTGGAAATCCTTAATGGAACCAAGTTGCCTTCTTTTGGGGAACAAACTGGGGTTTGTGAAAAGGGGAAACGCCCCCAATTCCAGTTTCAGGAATATTCAAAGGGACATTAAACCTGAACGTCAAATACAAGCATCGCAAACTGGGAAAAATTCGGCACCGGTCTGGAATACTGGGAATTTCAGAGGGATGCAATCCAAGGCTGCGACCGTGTCTGTTGAATTTCAGCCTGCCTCAAAATCCATTTTCGTGTTTGACAAATGAAAATTTGTGCTAAAAATTCGACTTCTGACCACAAATCGGGACAAGAAATTCCGTTGTTAAGCGAGGTGGATGAGCCATGCTTGGTTTTGCGACTTTTTTTTTTGTTAAGGAAATCACCTCAGCTGTTAAGTGAATCAGGCAGTCGTTAAACAAGTCCAGGTTCCCTCGTGAATGTGGCTCGTCGTAAGACAGCCGGGAAGGTCATAAATGGGGATCATGGGATCCTGAGATCCTGCAGGTGTCACAAAATTCGTGCTGGTTGGCAAAACACCTCGATTTTGATCAAGTGACTGGGGGGGGGTGTTGTACGCACGAGGACCTATGGGGAGTCACTTTTTTTCGAACAGTCGCTAAACAAATTGCCGTAAATCGAGGACCGACTGTTCTCTTATTTTAGACAATAAACTTCCCACTTTTTTTCTGAAAAAAAAGCATAGCGCCACCAGAGTCTCGAAGTACAAAGTATATAATAATAATAATAATAAAGAGAATGTCTGGTTAATTCATTCGCAGCAATTTCCGTAAATGCATTAGCTGTCTGTTTTCCAATTCCGCAACTTTCTGAGAGATCAACTTCAACTCCCGGAATGCCTAGCTGGGGCATTCTGGGAATTGAATTCCATCCCTTTTAAAAAATCGGCGAGGTTGGAAAACACCACTTTGCAAAGCAGCAACATGGGACAAACAAGCAGGCGTGTCCTGAGTTCGAGAGGGGGGGGGTTCCAGATCCATTAGCCAGATGGAGTAGGAGAAACTTTGAGGTCCTCGCTTAGGGAGACCGAATCAAAACTTCCATTTTCTTTTCCTGGCGGCTAAAATCAACCCGTTTCGTTTTCTGCTCGACATTCGGAATTTGTGCCAGCCACCTCCTCCGTGCCCAAGAGAAGCCAGTCCATTCCATCCGGGTGTTTTTGCTAGGCCTTTCCGATTTCTTTGGCGGGCCTCTCCTTCCCCCTATCCCCAGACCCTCCCCCCTCCTCACACCCACACTTTTTCCCCGGCCGCATCCAGGTGCTGCGAGCAACAGCCGCAACAGCCCACACTGTGGTAGCGACTGGCGGGCAGGTTCTTGTAAATGGCTTTGCTGTAGGGCACCAGGCAGTAGCCGAGCTGCAGGCGGCGCGCCAGGCGACAGTAGGCGGCCAGGGCCAAGACCAGGAGGGGCACCAGCAGGGTGAAGCCCACCACCAACAGGCCCACGGCGGCCGCGTCGTGCAAATGGTCAGCGCAGTAGGGCTCCTGGGTGTTCAGGAACTGCAAAGAAAAAGGGGAAAGGGCCCGTTAGGAATCTTCCCCACAAGCCGGGCTCTGGCGCACACACGCGTGCCAAGAAGCCAGCTGCCCAGGGTGCAAAGGCACATATTATAGGGGTGCATCTCCTTCCTTGCTCAGGAAGCGGAAGCTTCCCCCCCCCCCCAAGCACACACACCTTGATCCTTCGCGGCTCTTTTAGCAGTCATTCGGGTGGCCAACTCAGGTAAGCGTGAGGGGAGTTGTAACCTCACTCTCAGTGGGGAGGAAGGAAGGAAGGAGGAAGGGAGGGAAGGAAATAGAAAAGGAGGAGGGGGAGGGAGATAGAAAAGGAAGGGAGGGAAGGATGGCAAGGGAAAAATGGAGGGAGATAGAATACAAGAAGGATCCCATATGAACTGTTTAATTCAACGTCTAAAAATGACACTGTCTGATTATGTATTCGAGTTTTGGAAAAGGTAAAAATCACAATAAAAAATATTTTAAAAAAAATACAAGAAGGAAAGAAAGAAAAGAAGGAAAGGGAAAGAAGAAGGGAGGAGTAAAAAAGGAAGAAGAAAGAAAAGAAAAAGGAAGGAAGGAGAAAGAAGAAGGAAGGGAGGGAGGGTTGAATTCTGGGATTTGAAGAGAGGAAAGAGGGAGAAAGGAGAAACTGCAAAGGAGGAAGGAAAGGAAGGGAAAGAGAAAAGGAGAAAATGAAAGATAAAAAGGAGGACAGAAAAGGGAGGGAGATAGAAAAGAGGAAGGAAGGAAGAAAGGGGAGGAGGAGGACAGAAGTGGGGCAGATCCCTTTAAAGGCCATCTGTCCTCCGCCCCTTGGACAGAGGAGCAGCAAGGGGGGCGGAGGGGGCCGCCGGGGCTATGCCTGGAATGCATCTCCCCCCACCCACCCCCAGGTTATCAGCCCCCAGCCTGGGCATCTGGCTTGCTTCACTGGCCGGGGACAGGCAGAAAGGTGGGAGGCCAACCGGTGCAGCTTCCCGGCTGGCGGGGCTGGGGGTTTCCTGTTGACTGATTCTGTGGCCGAGAAGCGTCACGGGAAAGTTGCCCTGGGCCCAGCTCCATTTCGGAAGGGCGGTGACCAGCTGCAAGTTGGATTTTCCCCCCCAATATTTTATTAAATTTGGGGGGGAACCCCCCCTCAAACCCCCAAGAGACTCGATGCCACATTGGTTCCCGGCGTAAGATTCCGCAACGGGCAGATAAATAATCATTTATGTCTTGTTTCGCTAAGCGCAACAAGCTTCCCTTCTGAATCTCAGCTGGTTTCTATGTGGGTCAAAATTAAAAATTGCCGCCTTCGGATCTCAGAATTATAGGCAGTCCTCGACTTACGACAGTTCGTTTAGTGACCATTCAAAGTTACGACGACACTGAAAAAAATGTGACTTAGGACCGTTTCCCACAGTTACGATCTTCGCAGCATTCCCCCACGCTCAGGCGATCCAAATACAGACACTCGGCCACTGACTCGTATTAATGACGGTCGTAGCATCCCCGGGAGTCAACCTTTTGTGACCTTCTGATCAGCAAAGTCACTTAACAACCGAGTTACTATGACTAGCTTGTCAGTGGCAGGGATGAAACTCACTTCACCAACATTTCATTTAATGATGGAAATGTTGAGGGTCAATTGTATTTTTGTGAGCTGGGACTGTAAGCTGAATTTCGATCCCTTTTTAAAATCGAAAATGAGAAATATCCCAGACTGGACAGGTCGAATTTACCTGCATTTATCACAAATGAAGGAAGATGCATTTCTACTTATGAGTTGCTCTTTACACATTGATGTTCTTCGGTGGAGTTGTAACTTGCACGAGCGTTTGCACGAAATTTCGTGCAAATGCAGTTTTAGGCTACAACTGTACCGAACTAGGTAAACATTCTGAGGAAATCCACTTTATTTTCTTTTTTAAACACTCCTGCATTGACAAAAACTCAATTCCGGCTCGAAAGATTAAATTTTAATTTAATTTATATTAAATTAAATGTAAGGTGACAAGTTATAGGTAAGACTAACTCATTTTGGTGCGGTGGTTTGCAGGATCGTGGAAAATGACCCTCAGATGTAAAATCTGCAACCTTTCGTTCAGAGCGCCAAATTCAAATAACTTTCAAATGTTATAAACGCTTTAATTTTCAGTTGAGTTTTATGAGGATAAACTGAAGAAGTTATAATCCTATTTTAGGCACACATATTGTTTAAATAAATACGAAAATAAACTTATATGGGTTTACAGAGCTGCTTAAAAGCCACTTTGTCGTCGATATCTGAAATAATCCGGGCGTTGATTTCATGAGTTTACAACTCTTGTCTTCCTGAATATGCATGAATGCGGGTACTCTTCGACTTACGGCAGTTCCGTTTAGTGACGGTTCAAGGTTACATCACTGAAAAAAGGGACTTGGGACCGTTTTTCACACTTACAACCTTTGCAACATCTCCAGAGTCAGGTGATTTACATTCCGACGCTTGACAACTCACATTTATGACGGTCGCAATGTCCCAGAGTCATGTGATTTTTGCCCCCTTCTGATGAGCAAAGTCAAGGGGGGAAGCCAGATTCACTTAACAACAGTGGTACTAATTTAGCAACGGCAGTGATTCGCTTAACAAACGTGGCAAGAAAAGCTGTAAAAAATGGGGCAAAACTCCCTTAAAAAATATCTCACTTAACAACATAAATGTTGGGCTCAATTGTGGACGTATGTTGAGGACAAGGGCTGTCCAACCTTGGTCGCTTTAAGATTTGTGGACTTCAACTCCCAGAATTCCCCAGCCAGCTCTCTTTTTTTTCCCTCACTTTGCTGAAGTCAAGATATATTATGCTTACTGCATACCCACCGTCTATTAAGAAAGTTACCCTACATGGCTGGCAGGGGAATTCTGGGAGTTGAAGTCCACAAGTCTTAAAGTTGCCAAGGTTGAAGACCCCTGATTTAAGATTTGTGGACTTCAACTCCCAGAATTCCCCAGCCAGCTTTTTCTTTTTCCCCACTTTGCTGAAGTCAAGATATATTATGCTTACTGCATACCCACCGTCTATTAAGAAAGTTACTCTACATGACTGGCTGAGGAATTCTGGGAGTTGAAGTCCACAAGTCTTAAAGTGACCAAGGTTGAACACTGTTCTACTAACATTTTGCATTGAATTAGCCATGCAAAACCTGTGCATTTTGGGTGCCACCGACTAACGCATAACCTGGGGGTTGTCTTATTCTCACATGCAGGATCCTTCCCCATTCCCGAGCATCCCACCGCCATGTTCATTCTCACAACCGCTGGGGGAAAAAAATCAGAGTGTCAAGAACCCAAGCATGCTAGTAAACAGATGCCCATTTTATTACAAAGAGGGAGAGAAGATCTTGCAATTCCAGAGAAGTTGTCTGACCCCCTCCCCCCCACCAAAAAAAGGGGCAGGGGGCTAACCTACCATCCACTTGCATTCCACCCAGAGTGGGATGTGCAACAGCCCCCACCCCTCAGATCTCAGCTCGGGATCCAGGCCGGAGACTTAATCCCAAAACATTTGCCTCTCCCCCACTCCCAAAGCTCTCCTAGGGGGGAGACGACCCCACCGTTGCCACGCCAACCTTGGAGGGGGCATTGGGGGGAGGGAAGGAGCAGGACTCCCGTGGCTGGTGGGTGGGTGGGTTGGCTCAGGGGAGGGGGGTATCTGGGAGGCCAACTGAATTCCAGGGTTGGGCCTGGTCTGGAGATCTGGACACGATCTGGCCAAATCTCCCAGACGGCTTCGCTGAAAAACTCCAGCAGCCCTTCAAAGGCCCGTGTTTTCTTAACGCTGCAAATTGCCGGAAGCGGAGCATGTGCAGAGTGCCTCATCGGCTCATCCCACTACACCCTTTAAGGTCTTTTCAGGCCCCAGAAGTTGTGGGCTCTCCATCGCCGGAAGGTTTTTGAGAATCGGACGACCATTTGTTGTCTGATTGGACAACAAGTTGTTGTCCAATCGGACATGGGGTCAGACTAGAAGACCTCCGAGATCCCTTTCAACGCTATTCTTCTGTCTTGCCTCCAGACATTGTTGGGTGCTCCATCGCCGGAGGTTTTTAAGAAGAGACTGGCGCAGCCATTTGTCTGAATTGGTATAGGATCTCCTGCTTGAACGGGGTTGGACTAGAAGACCTCCAAGGTCCCTTTCTCTCTCTGCACACAAAGACGCTCACTCACGCACCCCCTTTGCCTCAGTTTCCCCCACCGGGGAAACAGATTTTTATAGATGGGGGGGGGAGACACGCTTTTGCAAATGAATTTTATTGGTTCAATTTACTGATGCGCTCAATATATTTGCCACCTAGTCGCTATTCCACTCAATTTAAACCTCAAGAGTGGCATGCGAGCTGCAGGAGGCAATTGCCATTCTGGCACAAACCACAGTGCTCGAGCGGTCAGAGGAATCACGAGACAGGGAACTGGGGAGACACCCCCTCCCCCAAGGGATTCAAGCCAACTTTGGGGAGGGTACACAGGATGGAGGAGATCCTGCCCTCCTTCCTTACGGCAACCTCTGGCTGAGGATGCTTTGAGCCCAGATGTTTTACGTTGAGTTGAATGACGGATTACGCCCTGGTTTTAATTTTTTTTTTTATTTTCTTGATTACGTTTTGTGCGCTGCCTATCTCGCTCCCGAGGGATTACCCACTGACAACAGTGTAGGGTTTCCTGCCCAAGCAGGGGGTTGGACTAGAAGACCTCCGAGGTCCCTTCCAACTTTGTGATTTTTGTATGTATAGTGTGACACTTCCTCATTGTTCCAAAATGAGATTTTTTTTTTTTCTCCCCCACCGCTGGCCACATCAGTGCCTCCTTTCTGGGCTCAATATTCACACCCCAGCCCCTTTTAAGAGAGCACATCAAAGCCTCCGCCGGGTTTCCGAAGCCCCCTCCCCCCCCACGCGTTACCTCCAAAGCTGGGAGAGCTGGAAATTCTCCCCGTCACTGCACACGGTCACCCAAACTTAAGGACTGCCTGCTTTATTTAATTTCATTTTCTCTTTTTTTAAACTTGCACGCTGCAAATTAGAATTACACTAATTGGTCTGACTTGGGAGCTGGGTTAATCTACCCTAGCCCCAAATCAGAAAGAATCTGGAAGCAGCTTTTTTTTTTATTTATTTTTTTTACATCCCTCGGATTTCATTCCAAGGCGGAAAAATTCCACAATGGATGATTCAGGAGAGTTTCCAGCCTCCTCTTGATGATCCCTGCGTTGTTTCAACTTCTACCCTCAAAACGACACTATAAGGCATTGCACACCAATTTTGTCAATTAAGACAAAAGGGTAATTTTTTTCTCCCCCGTGCCATCCCTCTGCTCTACAACACATTCCCACAACACTGCCCAACTATTTAGTAAGGCTGTATTACTCTTCTTCTTCTTCTTCCTCCTCCTCTTCCACTTCTTCTTCTTCTTCTTCTTCTTCTTCTTCTCCTTCTCCTCCTCTTCCTCTTCTTCTTCTTCTTCCTCCTCTTCCACTTCTTCTCCTTCTCCTTCTCTTCCTCCTCCTCTTCCTCTTCCCCTTCTCCTTCTTCCTCCTCCTCCTCCTCCTCTTCCTCTTCCCCTTCTTCTTCTTCTTCTTCTTCTTCTTCTTCTTCTTCTTCTTCTTCTTCTTCCTCTTCTTCTTCTTCCTCCTCTTCCACTTCTTCTTCTTCTTCTTCTTCTTCTTCTTCCTCCTCTTCCACTTCTTCTTCTTCTTCTTCTTCTTCCTCCTCTTCCACTTCTTCTTCTCCTTCTCCTCCTCCTCCTCTTCCTCTTCCCCTTCTTCTTCTTCTTCTTCTTCTTCTTCCTCCTCTTCCACTTCTTCTTCTCCTTCTCCTCCTCCTCCTCTTCTTCTTCTTCTTCTTCTTCTTCTTCTTCTTCTTCTTCCTCCTCCTCTTCCACTTCTTCTTCTTCTCCTTCTCCTTCTCCTCCTCCTCCTCCTCCTCCTCCTCCTCTTCCTCTTCTCCTTCCTCCTCCTCCTCCTCCTCCTCCTCCTCCTCCTCCTCCTCCTCCTCCTCCTCCTCCTCCTCCTCTTCTTCTTCTTCTTCTTCTTCTTCTTCTTCTTCTTCTTCTTCTTCTTCTTCTTCTTCTTCTTCTTCTTCTATCTTTCCTATTACCCATCTCCTTTTCTACTTAGGACTATAACTTTGTTGCTTGGATCTTTACAATTTATATTATTTTATTTAGCTTCCTAGTATATGATTTATGTTGATAGCTATGACTATCACTAAGTGTTGTGTCTTATGATTTATGACGAATGTGTTTTTAGGATGACCAAGATCGTGATTGATCGCTTACAGCTTTTACGTACACTGAGAGCTTATGTACCAAAGACAAATTCCTTGTGTGTCCAATCACACTTGGCCAATAAAGAATTCTATTCTATTCTATTCTATTCTATTCTATTCTATTCTATTCTATTCTATTCTATTCTATTCTATTCTATTCTATTCTATTCTATTCTATTCTATTCTATTCTATTCTATTCTTCCATCCCATCCCATCCCATCCCATCCCATCCCTATTCTGTTCCTATCCTATCCTATCCTATCCTATCCTATCCTATCCCATCCCATCCCATCCCTATTCCATCCCATCCCATTTATTTATTTATTTATTTATTTATTTATTTATTTATTTATTTATTTACTTACTTACTTACTTACTTACTTACTTACTTACTTACTTACTTACTTACTTACTTATTTATTTATTTATTTATTTATTTATTTATTTATTTATTGGTTCAATTTATATGCCGCCCTTCTCCGGAGACTCAGGGCGGCTTACAATGCGTTAAGCAATAGCCTTCGTACTTTTTGTATATACCTGCTTAGTAGGGCTTCCCCCCCCCCTTAAGCGGTGTTCTTTTTTATACAAAGTCAGCTTATTGCCCCCACAAACCGGGTCCTCATTTTACCTACCTCGAAAGGATGGAAGGCTGAGTCAACCATCCCATCCCATCCTACCTTTCTAATGATTCTATTCTATTCTATGATCCCTGAAGATCTGGAGCAGCGACCGCCTGTCACAATCAGAACAGAGCCGGAAGAGGGACCTTGGAGGCCTTCTAGTCCAACCCCCTCCTCAAGCAGGAGATCCTGACCTATACCATTCCAGACAAATGGTTGTTCAATCTTTTCTTAAAAGCCTCCAGTGATGGAGCACCCGCAACTTCTGGTGGCAAGCTGTTCCACTGATTATTGCTTAACACATTGTAAGCGGAGAAGGGCGGCATATAAATCAAATTAATGTTCTAAACTGTCAGGAAATTTCTCCTTCAGTCCAGGTTGCTTCTCTCCTTGATTAGTTTCCACCCGTTGCTCCTGGTGCTTTGGAGAATAGGTGGAAACCCCCCCTCCTCTCTCTTCTTTGGGGCAGCCCCTCAAATCCTGGAAGACTGCTATCATGTCTCCCCTAAGCCCTTCTTTTTCATCAAACCAGACATCCCCAATTCCAGCAACCGTTCTTCCTATGGTTTACTCTCCGGGTCTTTAACCATCATCTTAAATTGCTCTTCTCTGCACTTCTCCGCCCCCCCCAAAGTTTCCAACAACTTTTTTTTTCTTTTGGTAACGTCGGAATGCCGATTAAAGAGACTTGGGAGCAAGGCACCTCCGCGCGCGCACGTGCGCAAAGGCGGACTTTTCCAGCCTCTCCAAACCTTTTGGGGAGGGGGGGTTTGATTTCCAAGCCCAGGACCCCCCCACCGCAGTCCTCCTTCCTTCCCCCTAATCTATACCTCCTCCCCTCCTACCCCGAAGAGACGAAATGCACAACCGACCCCTTCCCCATTTGGAGAGCTGCAGTTTGCAAGGAATGGTGATGGGCGGTGGGGGGGGGACCTCTCCTTCTTGGGGTCCCTCGCCTCTCCCTCCCCAAACTCGGTGCCTTTCCGACCTACATTTGCGACCCCCTCCCTCCCAGTTTTGACCCCCGCATCCCCCCCCAGGACCACTGACCTTGGAATGGCAGAGAAATCCGAAGCCCAAAAGGACCCCAGCCGGCAGCAGAATCAACCCAAAGACGCATCCGGCCAAGAGGAGGTTGAGCGCACCGACCAGCAAGTTTTGGAGAGTCACCAGCACCGCGCAAGCCCAGCAATCCAAGGACCCTCGCAGTTCCAGAGCCCCCTCCCCGGCATAAGGAGGGGGGGTCAGCGGCGAGGTCCCAGTAGGGACCCCCCCGTCGCATTCCAAGGACCCCGGCCCAGGCTTGGGGGAACTGAGGTCTAAGCTCATCCTGGCTGTGGCTTCCTTTAACTCTCTGGCTGGGTTTTTGGCTGGAGATGGGTTTATAGGCGCCCCTCCTTCTCCCTCCCTTCCTCCCCCCCTCCCCAGGATAAGCTAGGAATGCACAAAGACACACACACACACACACACACAGAGCGCAACGCAAGAAGTACCCGCGCGCACCAGCTCAACTCCAGCTGCAAAATCCCTCTCCAGGATGCTCCTTAAGAGGCAGACACCCCCCATCTCCCAGCAGGGGAAGGGTCTCCCCTCCCCTCTGGATTCCAGAGATGCTTCCCTCCGCCACCCCCTCCTCACCTCTGCCTTCCCCCCCCAAAAAAACCCCTTGGGCAACAGGCCAGATGTTGATGCTTGGGAGTGGGAAAGAACCCACCACCCATTTGGGGAAAACAGAGCCCATCAGGAGAGGCTCCAAAAACGCCCCTTAAATTTTGGGGTGCCTGTTGATAGCATCGCCCTGGAGTTAATTGGGGGAACAGGAAAGGGGGGGGTCCTTGAACCCACCACCCAGCCCAGATTCCTGAAGCAAAGAGACATCTCCCAACTGCATTGGGAAATCAATATTTTTGCAGGTTTGGGAAGGACTCAGTTTCCCCTGTGAAGACCCCTCCCCACCCAAAGCCCCCCTCCCTTTTAACAATGGGGATGCAATGCCCCGCATGCGATCAGCAAGTGAAGACCCCCTCCCCACCAAAGCCCCCCCTTTTTAACAATGGGGATACAATGCCCCCCATGCGATCAGCAACTTATTGATTAAAGAGAAGAAGGGAAAAGGAAGATTGAAAAAAAAACAAAAAAAAACAGGTCGGTTTATTTTAATCTCTGTGAGTTAATTTAATTTTTTTTCTTTTTTTTTACATTTACAAAATAAGATTTGCTTTCTCCTTGTCCCCTACAGTACATTAAAGAATCCGTTTGTGTGTGTGTTTGTGTGTGTTTTCCCAAAAAAAACAAAAAAAAAGTTAACTTGAGATCTTCATCTGTTTTAATTACAGGGTGTAATTAAAAGGGAAAAGGGAATTTGGGTTGGGTTTTTTTTCAAAAAAGTGCAGGTTTCGGAAGAAAGATTAATTTTTTTTGTTTTTTTACAGTGTAGGATAGGATGAGATTCTGTTCAGGAGGAAATCAACGAATGTGATGAGAATCCATCTATTTTCTCATCCCTGCCTGCCTCCTCCCCCTCCCCGATTCCCCCCAACCCTACCCCACCTAACACCCCCCCACCTCCCACCCCGTGAGAAAACTGAGCATTTACGTCCAGGAAACGGCCGACAAAAAAAAGAAGAAAACTTTTAGAAACGCCATTAACAATTTCCAGAGAGAAACTCAAAAAAAAAAGGACTGACGAAAAAGAAAGAGAGAGACGTGTCTTTTTTAAAAAAACAACAACAACACCCGAACAGGTACAACAGTTTAAAAACATTTTTTTTTCTTCAAAACAAAACAAAATGAAAAAAAAGCAGAATCAACAACATTTCCACCCTCCCCCCCCCAAATAAAGGAGCAATAAATAGAGAAATCATTATCGAACGAACGAACAAAAAAAAAGACGTATAAATTAAAAAAAGACAGAGAAAGAGAGAGAGAGAGAACATTTTTATCAACTGTAAAACAATTCTGACACGCGGAGGTAAAAAAAATTTTTTTAAAAAAAAAATCCAGACGCGAGGAAAAAAAAAATTACCCCAAATCTCAGACATTCTTGGCTGTTTTTTTTTTTGTTTTGTTTATGAATCGGGAGTGAGAACTGTCTAGCTTTTTTTCTTTCTTTCTTTTTTTTTTTAAAAAAAGTAATATTAAAAAGAAGATAGGCCGGTGAATTCGATGAAGGAAAAAAAAACAATTAAATATAATTGCATCGGCAAAAAAAAGGCGAAATAATTACGGGGAGCGTTAAAAGGACGTTGGATTTAAGGGAAGGAAGGAAGGTAAGTTAGGAGTCAGCGTTGTTGCTAAATTACACCTAACAATCGGTTAACAATAGCTAGGACAAGTGTTGTGAATAGCCACACACCCCTTTCCCCATCCCACCGGGGGCCAAATTTTGCCAAACATTTTCTCCCCACCTACCCGTTGTCGTCTTTGATTTGGGGCAAGCACCATAACTCTCCTTTTGCACAGGATTGTAATTTTTTCCCCCTATCCAAAGAAAGGCATTTGCACCAACGGGTTTTTTTTTCCGACTGCACTCGTGTCTCTATATATAATCTGTATTTTTTTGTCCGTTTTGTATTTTCGTCTTTAAAAGCAGTTTCTAATACAAACCTTCTGTTTTTTTCTCCTTATATTTATATATATATATATAATATATAAAAGGATGTAAGAAATCAAAACGTCCATCCGAATAATTAAAAAACACACACGCCAATCGTCCCTGGCCCCGCCCAGCCAATATATATATATATATATAAATCAATGTACACACTCTTGCTTCCCCACCCCCGCCAAAAAACCAGAAGTTCACCCAAAGAGAACTGAACCATAAAAAGTCCTGTGTTAAGAAAACCCGTATTAAATTTTTTTTTTTTTGCTTGCTTGCGTTGTTTTTTTTTTTTTTTTTTTCTGTTTTCCAAACTGGTTTTTGTTTTGTTTTTTTCTCAAAATTTCCAACCAGGAAAAAAAAAAATTGGTAAATTAAAACGAACGAACAACGAAAAAATAATTAAAAAAAAAAAAATAACGAACAAAACACCACGCCGGAGCAGCCCGGCAAAAGTCACTGTCTTGTCTTTCTTCCACAAAATCCACTCGCGCGCGAGTGGGCCGTAATGCTCGTGTGAACGGGCTGCCCCTCCCGGTTTCTTCTTCCTCCGTTCCTCCGAGCCCATGATGCTCATCCCGGGATGGGGAGGGGTGGGGCGCGGGGGATTGGCGGGGAAGGCACGCGGAAGTCCGACCGTCAACCGGGATCTCGCACAGTTCCCGATTTCCCCCCCACCCCCCGCTAGGAACGGAGTCATCATTCTCATCGACATCCTTTCGGATGAAACTGTTCTTCACCCCTTTATATATATATATATTCTTTTTAAATTTCAGGATTTATTGATTTATCGTCTTCTATTTCTTGTCCTCTTTTCGTTTGTTTTTTTTTCAAAAATAAAATAAAATCAGCACCACCCAGGAAAATTAATAACAAAAAATATATATATAAGGAGGTCCGTTGTGTTTTGTTTTTCTTTGTTGAAGAAGAAGAAGAATAAATTAAAAATACAGGGTCCGTCCGAGGGGGCGGGGGGAGGCGAGGGAAACGAAGCTTGTGACCGGTTCCGTGTCCTTCCGGCTCAGGACGGCTTGCGAGGAAGCAACGGAGAGGAAATCGAGACTCAGTTTCGGGATGGGTGGAGGCAGAGAAGGGGGCTACAGCACCTTCTGCCCCAAACACTCACAGTGGAGTGGGAGAAACGAGAGCGGGAAAGCGAGCCCAGACATCGGCGCCTGGGCGTGATATGGCTCATCTTGAACTCGGCGTCGGGGCCTGCCAAAAAAAAAAAAAAAGAAAAGAGGACACGAATTAATCAGGGAACTCCTTTCCCAATCCTCGGAGTTTTTTTTTTCCTTTCTCTAATCCAGGAATGTCAAACTGGATTTCTTTGAGGGCCGAATCAGCGTTGTAGTTCTGCTCCGCGGGTCGGCCGGGGAGGGGGGGGTGGAGACAGGACGGACGTCTCCTGCAGCATCCTGCCGGCCAAAACAGGGTGCGGGGAGGCCTTACGTGACCCCCTCGCACCCGTTTAGGCCAGCATTGGTGCAGGAGGCTGTCCAGGCCGAAAACAGGGTGTGGGAGGCCTGTGTGAGGCCCCCATGCCCTGTTTTGGCTGCCGGAGGCACCGTGGGCTGATCCTTTACTATTTCCAGGCCAGCCCTGAAGGCCAGATTTAAGCACCTCCTGGCTCTAATCGATTTGGCTCCCGGCCATTTTGGCTGGACGGCCATTTTTTTTCTCCCCACAAGGGACAGGTGATCCTCGACTTACAACCCCCCAACGGAGCCGAAAACATTTGCCCCGTGTCACGACCTTCATTGTGAAGCGAGTCACACGATTCTTCAGTGAATCTGGCTGCCTCACGGACTTGGCTTGTTCGACAGTCGCCAAAGGGGATCGTGCGACTCCGAGATTCTGCAACCGTCACAAGTCTACCGTGTGTCCAAATTTTGGTCACACGGCCGTGGGAATGCGGCAACGGTCATAAATGGAACAGGGGAGGAAATCTTTCCCCGTAAAACGATCCTCCCGATATAATCCCGGTCGCGAAAGGATCCACACACACAGAGACACAGCAGAGTTGAAGAAGCTTCTAGGATGAGAAGCGAAACCTCCTCAAAGAAAAAATAAACCAGAAAGTCCAGTTGCCTCTTGAGAAATAAAACACCTTTGGGACACACACACACAAGCGCACACTTCAGAGACTCACCAGGGTGAAGCTGTCGTAGATGGCGATCAATTCTTCGGTTTTGTACTGTTCGAGTACCACGACGCCGTGGAGGGACGAGTTCCGTTTCCGGGCGCAGGCCTCACAATGAACTAGGTACGTATTCTTGCTGCCGTTTTCGCTGGTCACAAAAAGGACATTGAACACCTCTACCTGCGGGGAAGAGATGGGGAGGGTCAGTTCCCCTCCTACGAGGCAGGAGACCCCCTTCCCTGCCTAGGGAAGAAGCCAAGATCCCCCCCTCCAAAAGGAATCTCACGGGGGGGGGGAATATCTTAAAAATGGAACCCACGGATCAGCGGAAAAGGATTTGGGAGGCCGCTAGCTCGGCTCGGCTTGCCGCGGTGAGCCCCTGAACCATCACTATGGGTGCTCCTCCATCAGTGGGGGCTTTTAAGAAGAAGTCGGACAGCTATTTGTCTGAAACGGTACAGGGTCTCTTTACCACGGGCAAGGGGTTGGGCTAGAAGGCCTCCGAGGTCCCTTCCAACGTTCTTATTCTGTATCAAGCTGACGAAACAGCTTCTCCACTGTCTCTACCTCTGGATGTCCACCACTCTGCCCCGTTGAGACCTTGTTAAAACCCTAAATGTTCATCCTGCCCCATAGCCCAGAGTTCGAAAATACCAAAGGGGGGCACTACCCTCGGCGAGGAGAAGGAATCATGCCACCAGAACCCCCACTTAAAGACACCAGAAAATGAGGTCCCGAGACCCCTGCCCACCACCACCACTGCATGGAGAAGGCCTTTGAAATGCCCAAGTGGCCATTGGCGCTTGGCTTCCCTTCCGCTTTTCTCAGCGGACACCGTCTGGCAGAGGACAATGGGTGCTGTAGTCCCAAGATAGTTGATTTGACTCCACTTGGACTGAAGACAGAATTCAGGCCCCTGTTTCAGACTCCTTTATTGATCATGTATAGGTGGCTTACAAGATATAGTACAAAATACAATAATATATATATATTTAAAGTACCGTTATTTTTCGGACTATAAGATGCACTTTTTTGTCTCCCAAAAGGGGGTGAAAAGGTCTGTGTGTCTTATAGACTGAATATTGCTGAAGCCCCGCCCACCCGCCGCCTGTTTTTTTGCCTCCTCGTGTCCCGCTTTCAGGCCTTTTTTTTTGGCCTTTTTTCAGGTCTTTTTTTGGCCCGTTTTCGAGAGTTTTTTCGAGCCGTTTAAAAAAAAACAGGCTGAAAAAAGGCTCAAAAATGGGTTGAAAAAAAGCCCCCAAAAATGGGCCGAAAAAAGCTTCGAAAAGTGCCAAAAAAAGCCTCAAAAACGGGCCGAAAAAAGCCTCAACAATGGGCTGAAAAAAGCCTCAAAAATGGGCCGAATAAAGCCGGAAAAACAGGTTGAAAAAAGATGGAAAAATGGGCTGAAAAAACCCCTCAAAAACAGGCCAAAAAAAGCCTCGAAAAGGGCCGAAAAAAGCCTCAAAAGCGGGCTGGAAAAAGCCTAAAAAACGGGCCGGAAAAAGCATCGAAAAGTGCCAAAAAAAGCCTCAAAAACGGGCCAAAAAAAGCCTCAACAATGGGCTGAAAAAAGCCTCAAAAATGGGCCGAACAAAGCCGGAAAAACAGGTTGAAAAAAGATGGAAAAACGGGCCGAAAAAAGCCTCAAAAACGGGCTGAAAAAAGCCTCAAAAACGGGGCGAAAAAAGCCCTGAAAACAGGCTGGAAAAAGCCCTGAAAACAGGCCGGAAAAAGGCTGGAAAAGGGTCAAAAAACGGGCTGAAAATGGGATGCGCGGAGGCCCAAAACTTTTTGTTGTTGTTTTCCTCTTCTAAATTTAGGTGCGTCTTATAGTCCGAAAAATACGGTATCTTTACTTTCGATCAATAACCTCTCCCCGTGGTTTCAGGGATGTGCCGAACAGGACAGGGAAGAGCCCCGAGACTGAGCCCTCCAAAAAGGGTCATCTGATGATCCAAATTGTCCTTCCAAACTTAGCTAGGAGTGGAAACCTAGTTAAATAGTGGTTCCCAGTTCCCAATCTTGCTGTGGTGGGCGGGTACGGTAGCCAACATCAAGAGATGTTACGAGAACAGGTACGGCCTGGTTTCTCCATCCAGGTCTCACCATCGATGGTCCATGAAATCAACATGCTGTTTCTCTCCCGGGGCCGAGTCCGAATCCAAGGTAACGATAAACCTTGTATAAACATGGTTCCACCTCTTCCTCTACAACCTTCTCCAAGGAGAGGAAGTCAGAATTGTTCATATCCACTAGACGTTGTTCTGAGCTATCCTTCCTTAAAATTCCCTGGCTCGGGAATTCTGGGAGTTGGAGTCCACAAGTCGTAAAGGGGCCACCGTTCCCCATGTTGGCTCGGGAATTCTGGGAGTTGAAGTCCACAAGTCGTAAAGGGGCCACCGTTCCCCATGTTGGCTCGGGAATTCTGGGAGTTGAAGTCCACAAGTCGTAAAGGGGCCACCGTTCCCCATGTTGGCCCGGGAATTCTGGGAATTGGAGTCCACAAGTCCTAAAGGGGCCACCGTTCCCCATGTTGGCTCGGGAATTCTGGGAGTTGAAGTCCACAAGTCGTAAAGGGGCCACCGTTCCCCATGTTGGCCCGGGAATTCTGGGAATTGGAGTCCACAAGTCCTAAAGGGGCCACCGTTCCCCATGTTGGCTCGGGAATTCTGGGAGTTGGAGTCCACAAGTCATAAAGAGGCCACCGTTCCCCATGTTGGCCCGGGAATTCTGGGAATTGGAGTCCACAAGTCCTAAAGGGGCCACGGTTCCCCATGTTGGCTCGGGAATTCTGGGAATTGGAGTCCACAAGTCATAAAGAGGCCACCGTTCCCCATGTTGGCTCGGGAATTCTGGGAGTTGGAGTCCACAAGTCATAAAGGGGCCACGGTTCCCCATGTTGGCTCGGGAATTCTGGGAGTTGGAGTCCACAAGTCATAAAGGGGCCACCGTTCCCCATGTTGGCCCGGGAATTCTGGGAATTGGAGTCCACAAGTCCTAAAGGGGCCACCGTTCCCCATGTTGGCTCGGGAATTCTGGAAGTTGGAGTCCACAAGTCCTAAAGAGACCGTTCCCCACATCTGCTTCAGCAGATGGCAAAAATGGAGACTTCTTCTTTTCAAGAATAAGATGGGGTCCCAAGAATTCCAGTGACCTCAGGTGCAGAACCCATGTATGCCCACGTACAGCAGAGATTCTGTCCAAGAGACATCCGATCAACGAGCGGGGAAGCTCCCGTATCATTGCTTGAGTCATTCCTGGTCAACCGAGATGTCCTTCAGCTATGACATCAAGCCTTCACGTTCATCCATGGCGCTTCCTCAATTCTGTAGACCTCCTAAACCTTCTAAGATGGTTGCTCTCCTTCTCTCTAATTTTCAAGGCTCTTCAACTGAAGTTGCTGGTCAGATTTCTCTTACTCCTTTAGTTGCGTTGAGGTGGCCTCCACACACACACACACATCGAAGACTTTCTAATCCTTCTTCCCCGCCGAGGAAGCTTCTCGTCTCTTCAGGAATCCTTCCAGTTCCATACCGGTGTTGACCTAACTTCCTTTCGTGGCCACTACAATCCTGACTAACATTTTGTCTTCTTCTCAGTTCCACGTTCTTCCTTCACCTTCCTTCTTCCTTATCTTCTCCTCTTACAAAACCACGCGCATCATACTCACTGTTTTTGACCTCTTCACCTCATTACGGTTGCACGTCTCCACCACTGTCAGAAGGTGGGGGGAGGGGGATTTTAAAAATCCCTTACTGGAGATGGGACAGGAGGTATACAGGTAATTTAAAAGACAGAGAGACCTCACCAAGCCCACGCCACCCCTGCGGTCGGAAGCCTTTGCTGGGACCCTTTGGGGGGTGGGGTGGGGAAATGAGATGATGACAAAGATGACAATGGACCTATGGATCCATCTCAGAGGCCACCACAGGAGAACTTGTCTCTCCACGTCCTACCAACCAAGCGTTGAAGGACCTACTGGAACTAGGATCTCTTAAGGTTGGATCCATGGAGGCCAGGTAGGGTTTGTTTAAAGGGAGGAGGACCTTGGGCCCAACTGGATCGTAGATGGAGAACTTGTCCCCACATCCTACCAACTATGCGTTGAAGGACTGCTGGAACTAGGATCTCTTAAAGTTGGAATCCGGGAAGACCAGATAGGGGTATAAAGGGAGGAGGAGACCAAGGCTCATTCTTGGACCCAACTAGATTGTAGATGATGATGAAGAGACACCAGTTAAGGACCAGCCCACCTGTGACCCAGCATCAGCTGCAGAAAGGAAGCAATTGAGAAGAGAGGAAGAGAAGAAGAAGGAGGACCTTCAACCCTCTACAGTTGACGGAAACCCACAGCCAACAGTCTTCCCCACTGACTCAAAAGAGAGATGGCGGGAAGCTTACACCGCGTCAAATCTGCAGCCGCTACGGGCGGCAGAGACACACAAGGACCACTCCCGAGGCGGGCTCTTACATCGCATTCGTTGCAGTAGTAGGCCGGCTCGTCCTTCACCCTTCCTTGGTACGCGATCTTCTTGCCCGATCGGACGAGACTTTCCCGCTGGACCTGACAGTGCTTGATGGACTGCATCAGGCAGTACCTAAAGAGAGGAGAAGAGGTGAGCCCAGGGACACACACACACACACACACAACACACACACAGGCACCGCCGGGGTGCTCCTGGGCTACCATACAGGCCACCCTCGAGTTACGACCATTCGTTGGAAGGCACGACGGCATTGAAAACAGGTATTTTAGGACCGGTCCTTGCATTTACAATCATCGCAAAATTCACTCAACTGCTTCGCTTAGCGACAGAAATTTCGGGCTCCATTGTGGTCGTAAGTACAAGGACGTCCCGTACTAGGGCGGGGAAGGCCAGCTTGGCTCACGTGGGACCTCGGAAGAGTTAAAAAAAAACAAAAAAAACAACTCACTTGATCATCTTGTACAAGTCCGAGTCGCTGATCTTGACCGTCCGCGCGACGTTCCAGGAAACGTGGATCATGGGCACGATGGACTTGACGTTCTTCACCTCGTTCCATTCGTAGCGTTCGAGCGCCAGCTGGTACTGGTAAGCTGCGGGGGAACAAATTCAGGTTCGCCAGTTCCATAATCCACAGCAAATTCAAGACCTCTGGAATTGGGGCCAGGTCAAACGTCTGGATGCGAGTGGACTGTGAAAGTCGGTGTTGCTGGCGCTTCTAATAAAGGAATCTTTGAGTTAACTTCAGAGGGTTTGTCGTGTTTGAGAGCCGGGTCAGAACAGGGTCACGTCCAGTTTTGAGCGCCACCGTTTTAAGAATGAGTCCGATAAATTAAATTTAAATTAAAGTGGCTGAGGTTCAAAGACATTGCTCTAAAAGGTTGGTCATAAGCAAGGAGGAATCGACCTCTACTCTCTGTTGGGCCGGAGTGTAGGGTCATCTCCGTTGGGTTGAAACTACAAGAAATGGAGTTCTCTCAAGAGGAACTTCCTGAATGTACGATCTATCGATCCGCGGGACAAACTATCTCACAATGTGTCGAGTTCTCCTTCGTTGAAGGTCATCACGTTCCAACCAAGGCTTGGACGATCATCTGCCAAAGATGTTCTACTAAAATGGATCCAGCACTGAGGAGTATTTTGACCTTCTAAAACCCCACGAGATCTACCAGGCACTGTTCTGGCTTGGTGTTGTGGTCCGCCAGCAGCTTGTGGAGCTGGCAGCGGAGTCGGATAGTGAGGTGGTTGGGGAGGAACATGGGCCAGTCCTGGAGTCTGGGGAAGGCTCGGACGAGGGCTCTGTGTCCGAGGCAGAGATGGGGCCAGGGCCATTTGGGGGTGATGCGCGGACTCCGGAGCCTCCAGAGTCGGACATCAGAGAGGCAGAGGAACAGGACGAGCCTGTTCCTTCTGCGCGCATGCGCACAGCTGCCAGAAGGCAAGAACAGTTAAAACAAAAGGGACGACTCAGGAGTAAGGCCTGGAGATGATTGGCCCCTCCCATAAGGCTTAAAAGAGGAGCAAAGGCACATGGGCCCTTTGCAGGAAAGCAATGTTGTTAATTCTGTTCCCAGTCGGCATCTCTGTTTGATTCTGGACTCCGTGGGGCTTTGCCAAGTAGGTCTTTGGCAGCGTGTCAAGGGAGATAAAGGTTGGTACTTCTCCCGAAGGACTTTTTTGCAACTAATTGGGACTCAGCTGTGAATGAACGTAATTCACAGCTGTTGCAATAAAAGAGATTTTTGGGACTACTCGTGGGTTTTAATGACTCAGGAAGCCTTGGTCAAAACACTTGCAAGGTGGGAAATGGTCAGCTTCAAACGCCAGTACGGCCAAAGCTCCTATCCCAAAAAGCTAGCAGGTCAACCTTCTCCTTTCAAAGTCCCGCTACATCCTCCTTCTCCGGCCCATCCCTCTCTCCTACCTGTCAGGGGACCGACGTTCCAAGCGATGTTGTTGCACCATCCAGTGGCCTGCACCCAGTGCACCGTCCCAGCGTTGATCCACACCAGGTCTCCAGGACGCTGGATGAAGCGGTAAACGGGGATGTTGGACTGGTAGAGGTCTTCTAAGATGGGCCACCAGGAGCCGGTGAGATAATCTACCCCATGCCTACAAGAAAACCCAGGTTGAGGCCGTCTGGCAGAAGAAACGAGAGTCCTGAAGGCCACAAGAACATCTTGAACCTCACTTGGGTCAAAACCGTCGAGCGTGCTCGGGACCGCCACTGAGATGGTTCCTCTCCACTTGCTGCTCCTTCAACTGTCTTTAGAAGATTCCCTCTACCACCCTGTTTCTCCTCTCTGGCCAAGTTCTCCCTTGCCCCAAGACTGAGGAGATCCCACCCAGTTTCCTGAAGAAGTCCTACCTGTCACAGAAGGCACTGATGTTCTGCCAGTAATGTTCGTGGACAGCAAACCACTCGCAGTCCCCGGGCCCGATGTTGATGTTCACGGAGCAGAAGTTGTTGTTCTCCTGGTGACCTACAGAGGTGGTCCACAGACGAAGACGTTAGCAGCTCAGCCCAGGTCAACTGGCCTCCATCCCAAGTCAAGACTCTTCAAGGCAGCAGAGATCCTTGGAAGACCCCGGTTGAAGAACTAGTGGCGCTCATAACACGGGATCCAGAAGTTCCAGGGGTCTCCAAACGTGGCTGCTTTTAAGACTTGTGGACTTCAACTCCCAGAATTCCTCAGCTGGGCTGAGGAATTCTGGGAGTTGGAGTCCACAAGTCTTAAAAGAGGCCAAATTTGGAGATCCTTCTTCTAGGTTCTTAGCCACAAACATGGATGCCCAGTTTCAGCTCAGATCCACCCAGCATCCCTCCTGTCCATCCACCTCTGTTCCCTCAGGGGCCAATCGGGGAGCCTCTAAGCAGGACCTCAGAGCCTTTCTCTGCCTCCCTCCACAGCTGGGATTCAAAGGTAGAGTGTTGTGAGATCTGGAGGTTCCACCTCTATGTTCTGTTTTGTTCTCCTAGTGCAGGGGTCGGCAAGCTTAAACATTCAAAGAGCCACAAAGGTCCTAACCGGAAGCTCCCCATTCAATTCCGGAGCCGACCGGAAATCCGGTTCCCCCATCATAGTGTCCCCTCCTAGCGTAGTATCATTTTCCTATCCTGACTGAAAGTCCTATCAATTGTGGGGCCGACCAGCAACAGGGAGCTGCAGCAGAGGGATGAAAGAGCCACATGCGGCTCCGGAGCCACGGGTTGCCGACTCCTGTCCTAGCGGGAGAGAGGGCCCAATGCATTCATGCTCAGACCAGGCGGTTCTCACCTGGGGTACGGCTGCCAGGGACCTTCATGTAGAGTTGCACCGTATTCATGCCCA
Organism: Pantherophis guttatus; assembly: GCF_059756535.1. Classification (NCBI taxonomy): domain Eukaryota; kingdom Metazoa; phylum Chordata; class Lepidosauria; order Squamata; family Colubridae; genus Pantherophis; species Pantherophis guttatus. The sequence goes on along the minus strand of NC_142066.1, from coordinate 2,557,042 downwards.
GAATGGTGTGGCCCACGTGGCTCAACATGTTCCCCGTCGACGTGACTCGCATAAAGGCGGGCAGCTTCAGCAATTCCTGGAGCTGCGGTTTCCATCTGTCGGAGAAACCAAACAGGTCACCCATGCTCAGAAGGGGCTGGGAGATCAACTAGTGTGATCTCCCTTCGGTATAGAAATCCTCTAGGGTTGGTCCTCGATGTTACGACCGTTAAGGGAGCTTGCACCAACAGTAGTACAGGTAGTCCTCGACTTACGCCCGCAATAAAATTTCGGTAGCTTCGTGAGACGTTTGTTGAGTGAGTCTTGCCCCATTTTGCCGCCTTCCTTGCCACAGTTGTTAAGCGAATCGCAGCAGTTAAGTTGGTCGTTAAGCGAACCAGTCCCTTTCCAAACATCATGAGTTTTGATCACGTGACCACGGGGATGTTGCAACAGTCGTTAAGTGTGAACAACTATCCTAAGTCACTTTTTTCAGTGCCGTTATAACTTTGAACGGTCACTAAACAAATTATTGAAAGTTGAGAATTATCTGTACATTATCTGTAATTTTACAACGCTGTTTGCAGCCGTTGTTAAGCCAGCGTGATGATTCTAAGGGGAAACCCCCACAGTTGTTAAGCGAACGGGACGGTCGTTAAATGAACCCATTGTTCGCTATTGTGTGGTTTTGCTGAAAATTGTCTGTAATTGTCACTGTGTTGCCAAGGGTCGGTCCCGCGACTGTCGGAAGTTCACATCCAGGCTGTAAGCTCCTTTTTCCAGGTGGGTTGTGACTTTGGACAGTCCACTAAGTGACTCGTCATAAGTCGAGGACTATTTGTACTACTGAACATGGGGGATTCGAATTCCGAGAACATCACTGCCCCTGCTAGCCAGGAATTATGGGAGTTGAAATCCAACAGATCTTAAAGGGGCCATAATTGCCCATTTCTGCCTTTTTAAGTCTTTTAAACTGCACTGACGGATTCTGGCCACCAGGAGGCCGCCTATCCCCGGAACTTTCTTTCTGGAATTCTCATGCATCGCCACCAGGGGGCAACAGAGAGCCACAAGAACAGTGCTTTGCCCATAGGATTGGAAGGATGGCTGATCCCCAGTTCCATGAGTGGCCACCAGGGGGCCGCAAAGATGTGGGACGAAGCCCGCTCTAGGAAACCAAACCGTTTTGCCTGCAGTGACAGGTCTGAACCTGAAGGGGGCAGCCCAAACAAGCAGATCTAGGCCCCCAATTCTCCGCTGCTGCTTTGCAAAACCCACAGCAGGAAATGGAAAATCGAGGCGGGGAGGGGGACAGGAAGAGAGGGGTGGGGAGAAAGGGGTCCACGGGGGATTTTCCGCCCCCTTCTCGCGATCCTCACCGCTTGGCGTCCGAGAGGTCGATGTTGGTCCCAAACTTGATTATTTGGTGGGGCTTCTGGTCGGGGTTGCTGCGAGAAGAACAACGGAAAGGAAAAATTGAGGACGGGAAGCTGTGATGACCCATTTCCTCCCCGTCTCCTCCCAGATGGAGAACGCATTAATTTCCCAATTTGCTCCACCCCCCCAAGTATTCTGTGCTTCTCTGGGTCCGTGATTCACAAGCCAGTAAAGCCTGACCTACCTCCCTCGTCATTATGCGCCGTTTCTCAGCAAAACCTCCCACGCTCAAAGAATACGGGTAGTCCTCGATTTACGACCACAATAGAGCCTAACATTTCCGCGAAACCGTCGTTAAGTGAATTTTGCCCCCCGTTTTAACAAGCTTCTTTGCCACGGCGGCAAAGTGAATCACCGCAGTTCTTAAGTGAGTTCAGTACGGGCGTTAAAGTGAATCAGGCTTCCTCACTGGCTCAGCATGCCGGAAAGGTCGCTGCAGGAGAACCCAGGATACCGCGACCGTCATAAATACGAATCGGTTGCCAAATCGTCGTTTGGATTACGTGACCGTGGGGGATGGTGCCACGGGCGCGTGAAAAATGGTCGTTAAAGTCTGCTTTTTTTTCCCGGTGCTGTTGTAACTTTGAATGGTCGCTAAATGAACGGTTGTAAGTCAAGGACTAGCTGTAATCGATCAAAAGCAGCACTGATGATGCTACATAGTTGCGTCATGAAACTTCTGCATTAAGAATGCCTCATTTCAACTCCGAGCTAAAATTATTCTCCTCTATCGATCAAAACAAAAGTCACCCGACGAGCAGGCAGAGGCAGGAATACTCTACCTGGGCGGCGTCTCTGTGGTACTGTCCGGCTCCTCGGCTTCCTCATCGTCAGTCTCTTTGTCCTCCTGCCTCAACAGAGAGAGAAGTCAGAATGGAGACCTTCCTGCCAAGAGTTAAGCGAGGGCCTTCGGTGTGCGATCCTTACGGGGCCCGGAATCCGCCCGGTCCGGTCCACGCTAAGGACGGGACGGAAGGACCAAGCTTGTCAATCTCACCTGAAGCGACTCCTGGAACGAAGCCGCTTGGTACTGGGCGTACTTGGCGATGGTGGTGTGCGACCGGCTGCTCTCGCACGGCCAGACCTGCTTGGTGCCCAAGAGGTCCCAGTTCTCGTCCGACGGCTGCTGCACCTGCGTGCGGACTTCCACGGCGTGCTCGCCGCTCGCCTCCACCAGCGTCTTCGTACTGAACAGTCCCAGATCTGAGGGCGAGCGGAAGCAGTAAAGTAAGGGGGCACTGGACAGCCTCATTATACACCCCCCCCCTCCAAATTGTGCTTCAGTTCTCCCGAGAATCAGCCTCATTCCACAAATTTCCATTTGGAAAGGCAAACTTCTACAATCAAATTGGTGTCCTCTCCACCCGGATCGACTTCCTTAAGGAACTACAAAGATCCTCGGCCATTCTCCAAACCTGGAGAAAATTATTGTGCACTCCAAAGATCTGATCTTCTTTGCTTTAGACCAGGTGTGTCAAAACTCAAGGCCTGGGGGCCAGATCCAGATTTGGCCCTCGGGGCTGCCCTGGAAACAGTGAAGGACTGTTCCACGGTGCCTCTGGCCCTCCCGAGCTCTGTTTTTGCGGTCAGAGTGCTTGGGCTACCACAGGCGCCCCTGACATGAGTGACGTCAAGCTGGCCACGCCCACCCTGGCCACACCCACTCCAGCCCCCCCCCCCCCCCGAGGTCAAACACAACCCTGATACGGCCCTCAATGAAATCGAGTTTGACACCGCTGCTTTATATGTGGATGCGCAGAAGGCAGAGGAGAGGAGAACAGTGGAAATCTATGGGCCGGTCCTCGGGATGGAAGAGCCACTACTGCTAGGGAAGCCCCACCCTAGCTCTGGGGATAAAAGGCAGGGGGTGGAGATGAATAGGTGTGGCAGACAACTCTTCATCTTCCCTGCCAGACAGACTTGTTAGCCTGCGGTGAGAGAGAGAGAGAGACTTTTTGCTGGGGCTGATGGCGTTTCTAAGAAAGGGAACATTTATTTAACTACAGAGGGTTTGTCGTGTTTTGGAACCGGGTCAGAACAAATGCTAACCAGATGGTCTACTCTTTCTTCAGCTTCCGTCTCTGCAAAGTAGCTGAAGAAACAGGGGATCACCTGGTTAGCTGCTGCAAGAAGACTGACCACAAGCAACGGCATGACAAAGTAGCAACAATAGTACACTGGAAGGTCTACAAGAATTTTGCCTGCAAGCAAGAGTTAGAGAAACTAGACAAAGCCACAGAAAATGAAGAACCTAAATTGCTCTGGGACTTCAGAATTCAAATAAACAGGCAACTGCCCCATAACAACCCACACTTAACAACTGTCGATAAGATAAACAAAAAAAAACTTTGGGGACGAGGCAGGATCTGGAGACAGCAAAATAGAAGAGAAAGAACCGGACAAGATAACAAAATACAAAGACCTGGAAACAGAACGAGTGTGGCAAAAGGAAGCAAAGGTATCTCCAATGATCACAGACGCCTTGGGTGCAATCCCAAAACATCCGGAACGCCACTGGAACATTACGGGCATTGACAAATTCGCCGTCAGTCAATTGCAAAAGGCAGCTTCACTCGGAACGGCTGACATCCTGCGACGAGATTTGTAACACAACCTCAAGCATCCACGTCTGCCTATCCCGGCTCCTTGGGAAGGACATGTTCTGATCCGGCTCTCAAACACGACAAACCCTCTGAAGTTAACTCAAAGATTCCTTTATTAGAAGCGCCAGCAACACCGGCAAAAAGTTTCTCTCTCAACGCAGGCTAAAAAGTCCGTCTGACCGGGAGACGAATAGTTGTCTGCCACATCTATTCATCTCCATCCCCTGCCTTTTGTCCCCCGAGCTAGGGTGGGGCTTCCTTAGCAGCAGTGGCTCTTCCGTCCCAAGGACCGGCTCATAGATTTCCACTGCTCTCCTCTCCTTTGCTTTCTGCGCATCCCCACGTCAGGCACTAGACCCAGCTGTTTCTCCTCTTCCTCATCAGCCACCTCCAGACCTGGGGGCTTTGACTCTCCATCTGAGGGCTCTGCCTCTGTCTCGCTCTCTCTCTGACAGCTCCACTCCCTCGTCCTCCTCGGACCTCTCAGGTTGCCTTGATGCTGATCCTGACTCCCTCGCCTCTTCCTCCTCCTCCTTCTCTGATTCGGCTGCTGGGGGGGCCGGAGGCCGACAGGCCACAACAGGGCAAAAACACGAAATCCAGTCTGAACATCTGGCTGATTGTGCCACGAACCCATAATCATCATACTCACTGAGTCGAAGAGATCCGGCCAGGCCGCGGATGACGGTGATGGGGTTCTTGGGATCGGTGCAGAATTGCAGCAAGACGGGGGAAAATGCATCCCGTTTGCTTTCCAACTGAAGAAAAAGGAGGAGACGGTCAAAGGACCCCAGGCCAGTCTGCCTCCCTCACCCCCACCCCTCCAAGCACAAAGCACCCACCAATCTTAAAAAAAAAAATCAGAATAATTTTGGCTGCCCTCGCGAGTATATTGGATCGCGCCTCCTATAATCCCCAGCTGGGGGGGAAAATCACCATTCGGCAGACTAGGATCAAGGATACAGCTTGTCCTTGACTTACGACGGCAGCAAAATTTCGGTGGCGACACAAGGCCATTGAGCGAGTCGCGTCCCAGTTTCTTGGCAAAAGAAACTGCGGCTGTTAAGCGAATTGGTCAACTGTTAAGTGAATCGAGCTTCCCTCGCTTGCGAACCGTGTTCACGTGATCCCCAGCGACCATCATAAACACACACCAGTTATGAAACGCCCAAATTTTTTAGTGACGTTGTAACTTTGAATCGTCGTTAAACAATCAGTTGTAAGTCGAGGACTACCTGTAATATAGAATACCAAGCACTAGACTGTCACCAGGTAGGGAAAAGCCTAACTGAGACTAATTTGGGTCCATACCTAAAGAGACGCTGCTAAAATGCACAGGCCTAGCGCACCAATGAAGGCAGATATACTTTGTCCCGGAGGTTCTCTCTTCCGAGCTTTCGGACTCGTGCTAGAGCCCATTCTCAGGAACTTCTCTCTAGCAGAGTGGGTACGCTGTTCTGTGCGTGGTATTTATGTGGTGCCCGTCGTACGTGGCTCCTTAGATGTTTAGTTTGGGGTGTCGATGATTGGCTTTTAAGTCGCTGGCGGTTGTGCTGCCAAGCCGTAGCCTTCTAGCACTCCTGTTGACTGACGAGGGGCCCGTTTCCCAGGTATCAATCACTTCCCTGGCTGTTTTTGTCCCTGCTCGGCCAGCAATCTTAGTAGCTGCGGAATTGAATGTCTTCGTTCATCGCAACGTGAGGCTACACCAATGAGTTCGGGTCTCCTCGTCTGACCGCTCGCTTGTGTTCTTGCAGTCTGGTGATTAGCTTCTTCCCCGTCTGTCGTGCATAACGCATACAACAGGCGCCACATAAATGCCACACATGGAACAGCACCCACGCTGTATGTGTTATGTAGGACAGACAGGGAGAAAGTTAACTACCAGACTGCAAGAACCTGAGCGAGAGGTCAGATGAGGAGACCCGAACTCATTGGTAAGCCTCACGTTGCGATGAACAAGGACATTCAATTCCGCAGCTACTAAGATTGCTGGCCGAGCAGGGACAAAAACAGCAGGGAAAACGATTGAAACCTGGGAAACGTCAGTCAACAGGAGTGCTAGAAGGCTACAGCTTGGCAGCACAAACCGCCAGCGACTTAAAAGCCAACCGTCGACACCCCAATCTAAACATCCAAAAAGCCATGTACGACAGGCACCACATAAATACCACGCACAGAACAGCGCGCACACTCTGCTAGAGAGAAGGATGAGCTCCAGCACGAGTCCGAAAGCTCGGAAGGCAGAACCTCCGGTCCCAGTGGACCGACCCAGATTGGATCCTTGCAAGCCTAGCGCCAAGCCACAGTTTTCAGTATGGGGCCACTGGGCCCCTCTACTCCAAATCCCCCAGTTTGGGGTTGGCGAGCCCGTCCGTGTTTGTATTCCCTAATTTGTGTCCGATCCCTCCTTTTCAACCAGCGACTGCCCCCCTAGAGACCATCAAGGATAACTGTTTTCCACTTTAAAAGCCCCTCCCAAAAAACACAGGCCTGGTCCTCTCTCTCGAAATGCAGGTGTCGGACTTCGCAAAGTCACATAAATTCAAGGAGGGCAGGCATGTTGCCGATGAGAATTCTGGTTTTTTTAAAAAAAATTACGACTTGTGTTCTGGCTTGGCTCATCATCGTAGGATAGCCGTAGTCCCATCGCATCGCCAAAGACGGTCCAGAAAGGCTCCTAAGAGGGCAGTTACAGGATTTTTTTTTTTTTTTAAATCCGAACAGAGAGACGACACCGCAGTTCGGAATTCGAAAGAGGGCAAGAGGATGGAGTGACTTCAATACGGGTCCATAAATCCAGACGGGGGGGGGGGCTCCCGAGAAAAAACGGAAAGGAGACAACAGGGAGTTGAAGAACGTTTGCCGTGACATGCAAGATAAACCGGAAGAAGAGAGCGGCGGTAAGAAAGATCTCTTCTTGGGAATGGGCGTCTCCTTCGCAAGTCCCCAAACTAACGGCACTCAAGTCCATTAGTCAGAGTTCTACTCTCCTGGGGCTGCGTTTTGCTTGTTCTCAGGAGCTAGGAGGCTGCGCGGGGTCTTCTGGGACGCCAGACTGAGCAAAGAGCACGCAGAAGGCTGTCAGGCTAAGAGGACAAGGAAGACGTCTTGTGGAATGGCACCAAATTAATTTTAAAAAAAAGAAAAAGAAGAAGAGAAGGAAAAAAAGAAGATGATAATGAATGGAGATGGCGGAAAAACAAAGGAAAGGAGGAAAATCTTGAGGGGTTCCTTTCCCAAACTGAGAGATGGAAACTCAGGAGGAGAATATCAGAACCTCTTCGTGCTGGTGGACAATCGTGGCTGGCTGGGCAGAACCTGCCAGGAATGGTAGTTAAGGACAAGAAGACAACCCCGTCAAGAATCTGTTCCTGATCGGAGGGGCCACAACTACACAATTCACAAAGGCTGACCTGCTTTGTCTACGGAGGGAAATAATTGCAAGAGAAGAGAATGTCGCGGTTGAACGGTGGGGTCTTTAGGGCCTTCTGAGCTGGGCTGTTTTCTTGCAGGCAGAGGTGGGATTCAGACGGTTTGAACCGGTTCAGGGGAACCGATTATTGCTTCCAAGCGTTAACGCCCGTCCTGGGAGACGTTGGCAAGAATCCTGCCAGGTTTTAACCCGGCTGGCAAACCAGCCCAGGCTCTCCTCTTCCCTCTATGCCAAGACGAGGCATAAAGAGTTCACAACGCCACACAAGGAAGACTGTGTGTCCGTGTGTGACTAATTCTCACAAAAGCCAGGCCCTGCCAGGAGAGGAAGGAAGCTGTCAAAAGTGCCCCACAAAAGAGCTTTCTTTCTTTCTTTCTTTCTTTCTTCCCTCCCTCCTTCTTTTTCTTCCTTCCTCTCTCTTCTCCCTTTTTCTTTCTCTTTCTTTCTTTTCTTCCTTTCTCTCTCTCCCTTTCTTTTTCTTTCTCTTCCTCTCTTCCTCCCTCCCTTTCTTTCTTCCTTCCTCTCTCTCTTCCTCCCTTTCTTTCTCTTCCTCCCTCCCTTTCTTCCTTCCTTTCTCTCTCTTCCTCCCTCCCTTTCTCTTTCTCTTTCTTTCTTTCTTTTTCTTTCTCTCTCTTTCTCGTTCTTTCTCTCTTTCCTTTTTTTTTCTTTTTTCTTTTTCTTTTTTCTTTTTCTTTTTTTTTCTCTTTCTTTCTTTCTTTCTTTCTTTCTTTCTTTCTTTCTTTCTTTCTTTCTTTCTTCTTTCTCTCTCTCTCTCTCTCTCTCTTCCTCCCTCTACCCCCTCTCTCTTTCTTTCTTTTCCAAGAGGGAGACCAAGTCATCAAATAAGGTCCCTGAACCAGCAACCCGGAGAGCCAGCTCTCGTGTGTGTGTGTGTGTGTGTGTGTGTGTGTGTGTGTGTGTGTGTGTGTGTGTCACAAACCCCCTTTGTTTTGCTTTTCAGGAGATGGGAGGCTTGCCCTGAATAGCAACCGAGAGACAAACTGAAGACGAAGGAAGCTGCGCGGAAGGGAAGGAAGACAAATGGCCTGGGTGGATCCCTCCGGAGAGAGAAAATCTCGGGGCTCCAGGAAGACAGATCTGGGCTGCTGCACCCCTAGAAACAAGGAGGTGAGACAAAGAGCCACAAAAATAGGATTAAGAATAATAATAAGAAGAAAGAAATAAAAAAAAAAGGGGGGGACGTAAGGACTTTTGGAGATGACCAAGAAATGCCACCCTAAATTTTGTGCAAGCAGAAAGATGGCTTTTAAGGAAGAAGGAGCTTCCAAGATAAGAGACATGGGTGCAGATGGGTGATGGGACTTCAACTCCCAGAATTCCCAACCCAGCATGGAATTCTGGGAATTGAAGTGCACGCATCTTAAGCATGGAATTCTGGGAGTTGAAGTCCATGCATCGTAAGCACAGACTTCTGTGAGTTGAGCATCTTAAGCACGGAATCCTGGGAGTTGAAGTCCATGCATCTTATTCTGGGAGTTGAAGTCCATACTTCTTAAGCACAGAATTCTGGGAGTTGAAGTTCATGCATCAATCATGGAATTCCGGGAGTTGAAGTCTAAGCATCTCAATCATGGAATTCTGGGAGTTGAAGTCCACCAATCGTAAGAGTGGAGAAACACTGCTGTAAGAGATCTGATTCCCAACTGTTTCAGAGAGCGAGTAAGACTAGGCCAAACGAGATGAGACCTCAATAGAGGAGACATTAAGGACGGACTTGTGGACAGGAAGAGCTGTCAATCAGCGGAATTGATTGACACAGAAGCATTTCTTCCCCTGCGCTGGCGGTTTTCAAACTGAGGCTGCACAGTCATTTAGCGTAGCGGAGTGGCTGCTGCGAACCCTGCCGTCTAAAGGGAGTTGGGGCTGGATGACCTCTTAGGGACCCTTTTCAACACGATGATCTCTTGTCTCCTTCAACAGCTCGTGTCTAGGTATCACGGTGAGGAGAAGACCCAATTTTTTTTCCCCCACCTCCAGTTTTCCCAACTGATCCCAAGAATCAAGAAATCGATTCTTGTTTGAAAGAACCAACGAGAATGAAACCCAAAGGTGAAGACGAGATGGGTGATCGTGTGAGGTGATCCACTGAAGAACACGAGACGGAGAGCAGCCAAGTCAGTTTTTCTTCCAAAAATCTGATGATTGCACTGAAGTTTTCCTAGTTAGCATCTAATTCAATGTTCCTCCATTTTTAGCCGCTTTAAGGGGGGGGGGACTTCAACTCCCAGAGTTGAAGTTCAACCCCTCCTAACTGGTTAAAAATTGAAAAACACTGATTTTGCTTCCTTCCGTGGGTTGGACTGGAGACCCCCGGACCAAATGGCCCAGCATCCTTTTTCTTTTTTTCTTTTGAAATTTTTTTTTTATTTTTATTTCTTATACACGTATTGTACAGTAAATGTACATTCTCTTATCCATAATTGATCATATATATACACATATATTTTTTCTAACGAAAGCATAAAAATAAGACATTTTAATTACGTTTGGGGTTGCTCTTCTACCCTCTCTTTTCACAACAAACCTTCTTCTCCTTCTTTCTTTCTTTCCCCTCCCTCCCTCCTCTCTTCTTCTACTTTATTCCTCCTCCTCTCCTCTCTTACTTCCCCTTCCTCTCCCCCACTCCTCCCCTCTTTCCCCCCCTTTCTCACTTTTTCCTCTGCTCTTGTCCCTTCTCTCCTTCCCCTTTCTTCCATTCCTCTCTCTCCCTCTCCTCCTCTTTCCTTTCTTTCTCCTTTGTTGTGCAATATTTCCCTTATTTGGTATCCGAGTAATTCCAATTTTCTAATAATATATACACTTTCTTTTCGATTTCTTTCCCATTTTACCCAATCTATCATTTCATAATTGTACATTTATATTTATAATCTTCTTTCTTTCTTTCTTTCTTTCTTTCTTTCTTTCTTTCTTTCTTTCTTTCTTTTTTTCTTTTTTCTTTTCTTTCCCCCCTCCCATCCGCCTTTTCCATTTACTCTGGTGTCATCTGCGTTTCTATTTCTTTTTTATCTTATCCCTTATCCCACATCCTACTGTACCCCCCAATCTCCAGAATCCACTATTCTTTCATTTTTTGGGGTGGGGGAGCCACGGTCTTTCATTTTTGGGGGAGGGGAGCCTCCCCCCCCAGAATGAAGGACCGTGGACCCAAATCCCCAGCCCACGGAGTAGTGAACAACAGTCACTGTCGTCTTAAGTCCAGTTTTCACCCCCTCCCTCTCCCTATTTTACGGCCTTCCTCTCTGCCTTTTGGGGCTCTCGAACGTGAAACCCCTCCCCCCCCTTTTTCTAAAAAATCAACCTCTTCAGCCATGAGGGCTAGAAACTTTGCAGTTGTTTTCATTGGTCCTTAAATGCTCTGCCAGCAGGCTTGGTTTGCGTACCCAGAGCGATCGTGGTTTGCAAACCCCAAGACCCCTGATTTTTACACACAAACCCCTGGACAGCCCCCTCCTCACTTAGACCCTGCTCCAAGGAGCTTTCCTGGCAGCCTCCCTCTCCAGCTACCCCCCCACTCCAAAACGGACACTCACGTAGATGCTTGGCGTTGGGGGACTGAGTTTATCCCGGGGCAGCTTTTCGTCCATGTTGATCTGCGGCTTGACGGAATGACTTTGGGACAAATACGATTCCTTAAATTTTCCTTTCACCTTGGCGTGCCTGGACAGAGCAGTGGGGAAGAGGAGGAGACGTGAGCCTGGGAAAAACTGCATAAAATGTACATTCTCGGTACAGGATCAATCAAGCCCAAAATTTCTACTGCTAAGGGAGACACTCGTTCGGGGAGTTTCACCCCGTTTTACAACTTTTCTCGCCACGGTTATTAAGTGGATCATCACGGTGGGTAAGTTAGTCCACTAGTCATTGCCAACTGTAGGAAAGGGGCGGTGCTCACCTACGTTTCCATGGTCATGTGGCCAACATGACATCACGCCGTGCTGTTACTTTCCCACCAAAGTGGTACCTATTGATCTGCTCGCATTGGCATGCTTTCGAACTGCTAGGTTGGCAGGAGCTGAAGCGAGGAACGGGAGCTCACTCCATCGCATGGAGCTCGGGTCTCGAACCTGACCGTCCATTTTCTGGATGACAAGCCCAGCGTCTGAACCTCTGAGCCACCGCCTCACCCCAATAATAAATAAATGATTCACTTTGCAACCATGGCAAAAAGTTTATAAAATTGGGGGGGAACTACTTAACGACTGTCTCACTTAGAAACAGAAATTCTGGTCCTAATTTGGGGTTGTAAGTCAGGGGCGTCAAACTTGATTTCATCGACAGCCGCATCAGGGTTGTGTTTGACCTGGGGGGGGGCGCAGATGGGTGTGGCCAGGGTGGGCGTGGCCAGCTTGATGTCACTCATGTCAGGGGCGCCTGTGGCAGCCCGAGCGCTCTGCCAGAAAAAACGGAGCTCGGGAGGGTCACATGTGACCCTGTCGAGTGCCATTTTCGCTGGCAGAGGGTTGCAGGAGGCCATCGCAGCCAAAAATGGAGCTCAGGAGGGCAGAAGAACCGTAAGCCGGTCCTTCACCGTTTCCAGGATGGCCCGGCGGACCAGATCTAAGCACCCCGCGGGCCTTGAGTTGACACCCCTGCTGTTAAGTCGAATCTGCATTTTCTCTTCAGCGACTGGAAATTCCTTGGAGGAAATTCTCGGGGGAGGGGGACGGGATGGTGAAAACTTACTTGCTGGCCCGCACGACCTCCGCTGCCGAATGGTTGATGGTGACCTCGCTCAGGGGGATGCGTCGCTCCTCGACTTCGGACGCAATGAAGGTCTCCTTGTCCCCACTCTCTACCTTGATCAGCCGAATCTTCAGCTCCTTGGGGGGACCTTCTGTGAAGGAGCGCAGCTTGAGCAGGTCGGCCGAGCACACCATGGTGGAAACCGAGCCCACCGGGCCTTCTTCCTTCTTGACGGGAGACCTCCGTTCGGGTGGAGGAGGTGGGGGCGGCGGAGGCGGCTTGGCCCCGTTCTCCCGGGCTTGGCCCTCAGCGCTCTGCACGTCCAAACTGCCCAGGATCTGCCGGTTTTTCCCCTTGCGAGCTTTACCATCCCGGTGTCTCCGCGAGCCGTCCCGGTTGGATCGACGGTGCCGGCGATGTTCCATGTGTGGCTTGCGGGATTCGTCCTTGGGGCGCGGAGGAGTCGATGGCGGGGGCACTGGAGGCACAGGGGCCGGAAGAGAAGCGGGTGGAGGGGAGGCCGGGGTAGGTGGGGGGCTGGCAGGGGGCGGGGGGCTCTTCTCCCGCCCCGCTCGTCCCACCAGGGTCTCGCAGGCGCGGCTGATCTCTTCTAACACTTCCGACTCGGTCTTCACGGGCCGAGGGGCGGGCAAGGGTGGGGGCGTGGATGCCCGCTCCTCTGTGGCACCACTGGTGCCCCCAGCCCATGCTTGGCCTGAGGTAGTGAATTGGGGTAGGGGGCTCTGGCTCGCACCGGCTGGGGGGGAGATCTTAGCACCTGGGGGAGTCATCGGTTTGAGCCGATAGGAGTGTTTCTGCCCCTCCAGCACACTGGCCAAAGACTTGAGGAGAGATGGGGTGTTGTGGGAGGTGAACTTTGCCCCGCTGGACCCCGTGGCCACCATGGCCGGGGGGCGCTGCTCTTCCGTGTCCCGCTTGCCAAAGCGATAGAGGCAAGGGGGCTCGGGAGGGTCCTGCCCGGGCGGTTTGGGGTAATCGAAGGAACCGGTGGAGGCTGAGGGTAGCTTGGGCCTTGCCAGGGGTGGGGGGCTAGGGAGGAGAGGGGCAGGGGGTGGCGGCGGCGGGAAGCTCTCCTCCCGTTCTTCTTCCCCACGCCGGATGGATTCGTCCAGCATTTTCATGATGTTGGCCAGCCCGTCTGGCAAAATCTTGGAGAACTCGGGGGGTTCTTCAAACTGGTCTTCTAACGGGGGGCTGGCGAAGCCGAAGAGGCGGTCGGAGGAGGCCTCCACTGCGGGGGGTGGGTCCGGCGTCTTTGGAAAGGAGGCCCGGGACGGTGGAGGCAGCGGGGGTGGGGATGGTGGCACCGGCAGCGGTGGGGGGCTTTCTGGGGACCTGAATGTTCCTGAGGTAATCGAGGGGCTCGGATTCAGGGGCCTGGCACCCGCAGAGCCGTTTTCTTCCCGGCTGCTCTCGGATAGCCAGAATTGGGGGGCCGGCGTAGGCTCGGGGCTGGCCGGCCTGGGGGTTTCCCCGGCCCCTTCCCGGGGGCGAGAGTAGCTCCCTTGCTGAGCGCTGGGGCCTGAATCCTGGAAGGCGCACCCCGAGTCGCAATTGGCCAAGGACGGGGGGTCAGCCCCGCAGGGCTCTCCGCCGCACCCAAAGAGGATGTCCCCCAAGGGATCTTCATCTTCGGCCTTGCCCTCCCCCGCTTTGTTCAGCCAGGGCAGCGGAGGGGGGGGAGGAGGGGGCGGGGGGCACTGGGGAGCCGGGGGAGGAGGTGGGGCAGGGGTTGGTGGGGGCACTGGGATGTTGGGGGGCGGGGGCTGCATGCGTGCGCAGGGCAGGTTGCGGGAGGCGAGGCAAGGGGCGGGCCGGGAGGGTGGGGCCGGTTTGCGTCCACCGTTCTCCGATGTGGGGCTGGACGACTCCATTGCCGGCGTTTGGTAATGATTGGAAGGACCCTATGGGAGGAGGAATAAAATAAAATAAAATCTCTCCAAACCTTCCTTCCTTCCTTCCTTCTTCCATCCCTCCCTTTCTTTTCTTCCCTCCCTCCCTCCCTTCTTTCTCCTTCCTTCCCCCTCCCTCCTTTCCTTCTCTCTTCCTTCCTCCCTCCCTTTCTCTCCTTCCTTCCTTCTTCCCTCCCTCTCCTTCCTACCCTCTCTCTTCCATCCATCTTTCCTTCCTTCCTTTCTCGCTCCGTCCTTCCTTCCTCCCTTTCCTCACTCCCTTCTCTCCTTCCTTCTTCCCTCCCTCCTTCCCTCCCTCCCTTTCTCTCTTCCTTCCTCACTCTGCTCTCTCTCCTTCCTTCCTTCTTCCCTCCCTCTCCTTCCTTCCCTCTTTCATCCATCCCTCTTTCCTTCCTTCCTTTCTCCCTCCCTCCATCTGTCCTTCCTTCCTCCCTTTCTCTCTTCCTTCCTCACTCCCTTCTCTCTCCTTCCTTCTTCCCTTCCTCCTTCCCTTCTCTCTGTTCCTTCCTCCCTCCCTTTCTCTTCCTTCCTCCCTCCGTTCTCTCTCCTTTCTTCCTCCTTCTCTCCCTCTCCTTCCTTCCCTCTCTTCCATCCATCTTTCCTTCCTTCCTTTCTCCCTCCGTCCCTCCTTCCTTTCTCTCTTCTTTCCTCACTCCCTCTCTCCTTTCTTCCCTCTTCCATCCATCCATCTTTCCTTCCTTCCTTTCTCCCCCTTTTCTTTCCTCCCTCTTCTTTCCTTCCTTCCCTCCCTTCTCTCTTCCTTCCTCCATCCTTTCCTTCTTCCTTCCCTCTCTCCACCTACTTTCCTTCCGTCCGTCCGTCCCTTCCCTGGTGACACCCCCCCTTCCATTCTCTTCCTCTGCAAGGGCTCCGCCCAGGAGGACCCAACATGCCCTAGGGCCCCCTAAGTCCTCCGGGCCACTTACAAGGCTTTCTGAGGCCAGCGGCCCCCGTGAGGTGGTCTTGCTGCTGCTGGTGGCTCCTCCTGGGGTCGGGCGCGGGGCATAAGGCACGCAGGCGGACGTTGCTGGTGTGGTGGTAGAGTCTGGACGCACCCGGGGGACTCGGCCGTCTCTAAGGTCACTTCCGTTGGGCCGGGCCGAGCAGCCGTGGGGCTCGAGGGGGGCGCGGTGTGCTGGCGGTGTGCGGGGAGTGGGCGCCATGGCCGGCAGGCGGTGGGGGGGCGGGTGGGAGCTGTAGGCGGGCGACGGGTAGGGGAAAGGATGAGCCACTGAATTCCTCTGCTCCTGGGGGAGGAAGGAGGAGGAAGAGAAAGAGAGAGACAGAGAAAAAGAGAAAGTGAAAGTGATTGAGAAAAGAGGAAGGAAGGAAGGAAGAAAGGAAAAAGAAAGAAGGATGGAGGGAGGGAGGGAGGGAGAGAGAAAGAAAGAAAAAGAAAGAAAGATGGGAAAAAAATGAAAGAAGGAAGGAAAGAGAAAAAGGAAGGAAGGAAGGAAGAAAGAAAGAAAGAAACGGGAGGGAGAAGAAAGAAAGAGAAAGGAAGAAAGAAGAAAAAAAGAAAGAAAGAAATGGGAAGGAGAAGGAAGGAAGGAGAAAAAAGAAAGAGAGAGAGATGGGAAGGAGAAGAAAATGAAGGAAGGAAAGAAGAATAAGAAAGAGAGAAAGAAAAAAAGAAAGAAAGAAAGAAAGAAAGAAACAGGAGGGAGAAGAAAGAGAGAGAAAGGAAGAAAGAAAATTAATTAATTAATTAATTAATTAATTCAGGGATTTTTGCTATGAAGATCTTTTCCCGTTCACATGGAGCGTCCTTGCAAGACGAAGCGATCCCCCACCCCCATCTCCCCCACCCCACCCCCAGCCCCCCCTGGAATCCGGCCCTTTGCAGATGCCAAGCCAAGCAGGCAGCCAGGAGCAGGCAGAGCAGGGAGCCCCGAGGGAAGCCCACCGCCCCCCCTCCCCACCCCGGGCAAGACTGCAGGCAAAAGGGACCCCCACCTTCACCTCCGCTGCCCACCCTCCCATGGGGGCAAAGGCTGGGCCCTGGAGGGGCAGGGGGCGCTAATATTTGGTGATCTGCCCATCGCCCAAGAGCAAGGGACTCCCGGCGGTATAATCGGGAAGACAAAGGACAGGGAGGCACCCCCGGCCCTCCACAGGGACCCCCTCCTCAATTTCAAACATTAGATTATACGCCTTCCTTCCTCCATTCTTCTTTTCCTCCTTCCACCCATCTATCCTTCCTCCTTTTTCCTTTCCTCTCTTCTTTTCTCCATCTCTCGTTCCTTCCTTCCTTCCTTCCATCCATCCCTCCTACCTCCCTTTCTCTTTCCTCTTATTTTCTCGATCTCTCGTTCCTTCTTTCCTTTTCCTCCTTCCATCCATCTAGCCTTCCTTTTTTCTTTCTTCTTTTCTCCATCTCTCGTTCGTTCCTTCCTTCCTTCCATCCATCCATCCCTCCTCCCCTTTTTTCTTTCTTCTTTTCTCCATCTCTCGTTCCTTCCTTCCTTTTCCTCCTTCCATCATCTATCCTTCCTCCTTTTCCCTTTCCTCTTTTCTCATCTCTCGTTCTTTCCTTCCATCCATCCATTCCTCCTCCCTCCCTTTGTTCTATTTCTTCTCTTCTCCATCTCTCGTTCCTTCCTTCCTTTTCTTCCTTCCATCCATCTTTCCTTCCTTTTTCCTTTCCTCTTTTCTCCATCTCTCATTCCTTCCTTCCTTCCTTCCATCCATCCATCCCTCCTATCTCACTTTGTTCTCTTTCCTCTCTTCTTTTCTCCATCTCTCGTTTCTTCCTTTTCCTCCTTCCATTCATATATTCTTCCTCCTTTTTCCTTTCCTCTTTTCTCCATCTCTCGTTCCTTCCTTCCTTCCATCCATCCATTCCTCCATTCCTCCTCCCTCCCTTTGTTCTCTTTCCTCTCTTTTCTCCATCTCTCGTTCCTTCCTTCCTTTTCCTCCTTCCATCCATCTATCCTTCCTCCTTTTCCCTTTCCTCTCTTCTTTTCTCCGTCTCTCGTTCCTTCCTTCCTTCCTCTCTCCGTTCTTCTTTTTCCCCTTCCATTCTTCTTCTCATCCTCTTTTCCTTTGTTTCCTCTCTTCTTTCCTCCATTGCTCATTCATTTCTTCCTTCCTCGGTCCCATTCTTTTCCGCCATCCATCCATCCGTCCATCCTTCCTCCCTTTTCTTTCCTCTCTTCACCATCTCTCCTTCCTTTCCTTCCATATTTTCTCCTTCCATCCATCCTTCTTCCCTTCCTCTTTTCTTTTCGTCCGTCCCTTACTTTTCTATTGCTCCCTTCCCTTCCTCTTCAAAATCAGTCTACCTTCCTTCTTTCTTCCCTCCCTCTTTTCCTCCTTCCCTCCCTCCCTCCCTGGGGAGGCCTAGCCTTAAGGTGGGGAGTCCGCCTTACTTGTCTGTCTGGGGCTGCCATGTTCTTGCGTTCCTGGCCCCAAAGGTCTCCATGAAGGGGGTTCCATAATCCAGGCTTGGGCAGCTGATAATGGGGATTGCCGGGGACTCCGGGGCCGGACAGGTGCTGGCCCACCCCATTACCACCATTCTGCTCCCCGGCAGGCATTGGCAGAAAGAGAGCAAGAGGAAAGGGGTCACAGCCTCCAAATCCCCACCGCCTCCTCCTTCCCTTATCCCGCCCCCCCCGTTGCCCCACATCCTTCCCCCCTCGATGGGGAGCCAGAGGTCCCAGCAAGAGACGAGGCTGACCTACAGAACGATTTCTCCCTTAAAAAAATAAAAAAATGCCAGCAACCCCAAGCAAAAGGCGAAAGCAGCGGCCGAAAAGGATGGGAGGCCATGGAGCATGCACAGAGTGCTAGCGGGGAGAGGGGGGGGGAACGGGACGGGCAAGGGCTTCGCTACCTGGTCGGGACTAGTGCTCCTCCGCCTTTTCATGGGAGCCGGCATCTCTTCGCTGTGGCCCGGGTGGGCTGGGTGCTGGACCGGCGGGATGGGCTGGACCACGGGGGGCTCCATGGGGGGGCCGGGCCTCTTGAGTTGGGGGTTGCGCTTAGCCGAGAAATTCCTTTTCTGGGGAAGCAGAGAGGGAAGGCGCGAGAGAAGAATTGGTCCGGAAAATATTCGCTTTTTTTTTTTTGCTAAAACCCGACTCACGAGGTCTTTCCGTGAATACAGGGAAGATCTAGGACAGGGCTGTCCAATTTTGGTACCTTGTAAGACGTGTGGACTTCAACTCCCAGAATTCCGCAGCCAGCCATCTTGACAGGGGAATTCTGGGAGTTGAAGTTCATGCAATTTAAAAGATACATAGATTGTTCTAGGACAGGGGTCTCCAACCTTGGCGATTTTAAGACATATGAACTTCAACTCCCAGAATTCCTCAGCCAGCCATCTTGACTAGGGAATTCTGGGAGTTGAAGTTCATGCAATTTAAAAGATACATAGATTGTTCTAGGACAGGGGTCTCCAACCTTGGCCATTTTAAGACATATGAACTTCAACTCCCAGAATTCCACAGACAGCCATCTTGACTGGGGAATTCTGGGAGTTGAAGTTCATGCAATTTAAAAGATACATAGATTGTTCTAGGACAGGGGTCTCCAACCTTGGCCATTTTAAGACATATGAACTTCAACTCCCAGAATTCCGCAGACAGCCATCTTAACTAGGGAATTCTGGGAGTTGAAGTCCATATGTATATCTGAAAAGGTTGAAAAATGCTGTTCTAGGACAACAGTCTCCAAACTTGGTGGTTTTAAGATGCGTGGACTTCGACTCCCAGAATCCTCCAGCCAGCCATCTTGAGTGGGGAATTCTGGGAGTTGAAGTCCATACACCTTAAAAGCTGCCTAGATTGAAAAATGCTGTTCTAGGAGAGGGATTCTCCAAACTTGGCCACTTGAAGACTTGTAGACTTCAACTCCCAGAATCCTCCAGCCAGTCATCTTGACCGAGGAATTCTGGGAGTTGAAGTTCATGCAATTTAAAAGATACATAGATTGAAAAACGCTGTTCTAGGAGAGGGATTCTCCAACCTTGGCCCCTCTAAGACTTGTGGACTTCAACTCCCAGAATCCCCTCAGCCAGTTATGTTGAGTGGGGAATTCGGGGAGTTGAAGTCCATGCATCTTAAAAGGTTGAAAAATGCTGTTCTAGGACAGGAGTCTCCAAACTTGGCGATTTTAAGATGTGTGGACTTCAACTCCCAGAACTCCTCAGCCAGCCATCTTGACCAGGGAATTCTGGGAGCTGAAGTTCATGGAATTTAAAAGATACATAGATTGAAAAACGTTGTTTTCACAAAACTCATCCAGACCCAAGTAGTCCTGGACTTACAACCATTCGTTTAGTGACCGTTCGAAGACACAACGGCCCTGAAAAACGCGATTTATGACTGTTTTTCACACTTATGACCGTTGTAGTGTCCTAGGGCGTCACGGCCATTTTGCGACCTTCTGACCAGCGAAGTCAACGGGCAAGCCGGATTCATTTAACAGTTGTGTGATTCACTTAATGACTCACTTTACAATGGTGGTAAGACAGGTCGTAAAACGGAGGGAAGCTCGCTTATAAAATGTGTCCCTTAGCAACAGAAATTTTGGGCCCCGTAGTGGTCGTAAGTCGAGGACTACCTGTATTCCAGAAACCATTTTGCAATTCCTTCATTTTTAGCAATGACTTGAAGGAAGCATTTTTTAAGAAAGGATGATTTTAAAAATAGCATTTTTTTTTTTTAGAAAGAACGAAAAAAGGATCCAGGAATGACAAGAACAACAGAAAAAGAAAACCCCCAGAAAGAGGTCACTCAGAAATGGGCTAGGGCCTTTCTGTGGGCACACGGCTCTTCTGGTTTCCAGCACATACATGTACGCAGGCCAGCAGATCTTCGCGGACGCTGGAGAACCAGAAAATGGCCTGAAAACGGCCTGAAAAATAGGCCGTTTTTGGGCCATTTTCCAGGTTGTTTTCAGGCCGTTCTTTGGGATGTTTTCTGCCGAAAAATGGCCTGAAAACCACCAAAACGGCCCAGAAACAGCAAAAAATCAGGCATGTGCGCTAGCCAGCTGGTCTTCGAGTTTCCGATAGTCCAGTGCTACAATGCGCGCACGTGCACGGGCGTTCCAGTTTGGGCACTGAGGGCTGAAAACGGCCTAAAAACAACCCCCAAAAAAGAGGCCGTTTTTCGGGCCATTTTCTGGGCTGTTTTCTGAGGCATTTTTGGGCCGTTTTCCGGGTGTTTTTGCCTGAAAAATGGCCCAAAACGGCCTAACAATAGCCCGGAAATGGCCCCAAAAACGGCAAAAAAACAGGCATGTGCACACTAGCCAGCTGGTCTTCAAGTTTCCGATAGTCCAGTGCTACAATGCGCGCACATGCACAGTTGTTCCAGTTTGGGCACTAAGGGCTGAAAACGGCCTAAAAACAACCCCAAAAAAAGAGGCTGTTTTTCGGGCCATTTTCTGGGCTGTTTTCTGAGGCATTTTTGGGCCGTTTTCCGGGCTATTTTCAGGCCATTTTGGGGCTGTTTTCCGGCTGTTTTTGCCTGAAAAGTGGCCAAAAACGGCCTAACAATAGCCTGGAAATGGCCCCAAAAATGGCAAAAAAAACAGGCATGTGCGCACTAGCCAGCTGGTCTTCGAGTTTCCAATAGTCCAGTGCTACAATGCGCGCACATGCACGGGCGTTCCAGTTTGGGCACTGAGGGCTGAAAACGGCCTAAAAACAACCCAAAAAAAGAGGCTGTTTTTCGGGCCATTTTCTGGGCTGTTTTCTGAGGCATTTTTGGGCCGTTTTCCGGGCTATTTTCAGGCCATTTTTGGGCTGTTTTCCCGCTGTTTTTGCCTGAAAAATGCCCAAAAAACGGCCTAACAATAGCCCGGAAACGGCCCCAAAAACGGCAAAAAAACAGGCATGTGCACGCTAGCCAGCTGGTATTCAAGTTTCCGGTACTCCAGCGCTCCAATGCGCGCACATGCAGGGGTGTTCCAGTTTAGGCATTCAGTGCTGAAAACGGCCTAAAAACGGCCTGAAAAACAAAAAAAAAAGGCTGAGTTTTAGGCCATTTTCTGAGCCATTTTTGGCCCATTTTCCGCGCTGTTTTCCAGGCTATTTCCAGGCCATTTTTGGGCTGTTTTCCGGCTGTTTTTGCCTGAAAAACAGCCTAACAATAGTCCGGAAACGGCCCCAAAAGGCAAAAAAACAGGCACGTGCATGCTAACCAGCTGGTCTTCGAGTTTCCGGTACTCCAGCGCTCCGGTGCGAGCGCATGCACGCACGTTCCAGTGCCGAAAATGGCCTGAAAACGGGCTGAAAAACAACCAAAAAACAAACTGTTTTTCGGGTCATTTTGTGGGCCATTTTCTGGTGCTCCAGCGCCCGCGAAGACCAATTGACCTGTGCACATGTATGCGCTGGAAACCAGAAGAACCGCGTGCCCACAGAGAGAAAACCGGCCTAAAAACAGCCCGGAAACAGCCTCAAAAATGGCCAAAAAACAGGCATGCCAGCCAGCTGGTTTCCGGCACTCACGCATTCACGCGCATTCTGGTTTTGGCCCTCGGTGCCGAAAAGATTCACCATCACTGCTTAAGCGGGAGGGGGAAAGGGACCTCAAAGGAAGAGTTTCAGCCATTTTCTTTAAATAAAAGATGCAGATTTTTTTTTTAAAAAAAAGGGGTGGAAAACCCGGCTCCTCTTTTATATTTTTTAGTTAATATTTGGAAAAATACAAAAAAAAATTCCCCAAGGGAGCAATTCTCCCAAAAACATCTGGAAACAGTGATCGACACGCCTTGGTTGCAGAACGAGAAAAATCGGCCCGAAATATTTGTTGAAAAGGGGGGGGAGAGAAGTAGAGATGGAGCCCCCCGTTTGTGGGGAACGGGGGTGAATACGGGCTTCTTACCTCAAGATGTAACAGGTTCCAGACTTGTTGTAAAGGGGGTAAAACTTTGTGCCGGTGATGAGATGACCCCCCCGAATGGAAATTCCACAGCTGAGCCTGAAAAAAAGGGGGAAAGGATGGGGTGGGAGGAAGAAGAGACAGAAACCACGTTAAAAAAGAAAGAAAAAAAACAGTTAAAAGCTTTTCTTCACCGAGTTTGGGAAACGGTTTCCCACTGGAAGAGCCGCAATATCTCCTGGTGGCCTCCCATCCAAAGAAACCGACCAGGCCAGATTGTTCTTAGCTTGGCTTTTGGACCTGGGGGAGGCTGATGAACAAAAGACTGGGGTGCTTTCTTTGTCTTCCTCAATAATATTTGGGGCAGTAGTTTGGGGCAGTGGTTAAGGCACCGAGCAGGAAACAGGGAGATCGGTGAATTCTAGTTCTGTTTTGGGCACAAAAGCCAATTGGGTGACTTTGGGCCAATCACCAGGAGACTGGGAGTTCTAGTCCTGCCTTAGGCAGGAAAGCGTGCTGGGTGACTTTGGGCCAATCACCAGGAGACTGGGAGTTCAAGTCCCGCCTTAGGCAGGAAAGCGTGTTGGGTGACTTGGGACCAATCACCAGGAGACTGGGAGTTCTAGTCCCGCCTTAGGCAGGAAAGCGTGCTGGGTGACTTGGGGCCAATCACCAGGAGACTGGGAATTCTAGTCCCGCCTTAGGCAGGAAAGCGTGCTGGGTGACTTGGGGCCAATCACCAGGAGACTGGGAATTCTAGTCCTGCCTTAGGCAGGAAAGCGTGCTGGGTGACTTGGGGCCAATAACCAGGAGACTGGGAATTCTAGACCCGCCTTAGGCAGGAAAGCGTGCTGGGCGACTTGGGGCCAATCACCACGAGACTGGGAGTTCGAGTCCCACCTTAGGCAGGAAAGCGTGCTGGGTGACTTGGGGCCAATCACCAGGAGACTGGGAGTTCTAGTCCCACCTTAGGTATCCAACCTGGCTGGATCATTTTGGGCCAATCACCAGGAGACTGGGAGTTCTAGTCCCACCTTAAACATCAAAGCCAGCTAGGTAACTGTGGGCCAATCCCCAGGAGACGGTGAGTTCTAGTCCCGCCTCAGGCATCAAATTCCGTTGGGTGACCATGTGATGCCAGTCATTCTCTCAGCCCAACCCACCTCACAGGAATAAGCTCGCCGCCTTGAATTTTTTCGTGAAAATTAGATAAAACATTCTTTTCTTTTCTTTTTTTTTTTAGCAAAGAAGGATGGGAACGCCCCGGCTCCCTCCGGTCATCCAACCCCCGCCCCTCTGCTGCTCCTCCCCGAGGCCCACCTCCGGCACACCCCTCCCGTCCCGTGGCCCTCCTCCTACCTGTTGTAGCCTCCCGATCCGGGCGTGCATTTCTCCGTAGCTCCCATAGTCGCGCTGGTACCGGGCGGCGTTTTGATAGCACCGAATGGCTTCCTCGCAATCTTGCTCGGACTCGTAGATCTCCCCCAGCTGTTCCCAGAGGTGAGGCTGGCCCTGGTCCCGGAGCAGAGCCTGGACGCAGCCATGGATGGCCTCCAGCTTCCCGTGGAGGGGGCGGGGGGGAAGATTCCTGTGGGGGGGGGTGGAGAGAGAGAGAGAGAGAGAGAGAGAGAGAGAGAGAGGAACAAGAAAGGAGAAGCGATGAGCAGGCAGCGAAGAAATCCGGCGACTCGGGAAGGGATGCTAGGGGATGTTACAGGGGTCTCAAAGGGGGTTCCTACAGATATGGGATGAGGGGGGGGGTCTAAGAATGAGAGCAAGGGTTTTTGGGGTGGGGTGGGGGGGCAGCAAAGAAGCCGAAAGGACAAGAGCTGTGCAGCACAGCGTTAAGCAGGAGAACGAAGCAAGCGAGCAGGAGGTTTGCGGTCCATGGAGAAGGATAATTTGCAGCTCAGGGTTGAGTGGGAGGGTCCTTGGGGGGGTCTCTTAAATCGGGGGGGGGGGTAAAGGGGGTACGGGTTTCTTGCAAGACGTTTCGTGACCCAGCTTGGTAACGCTATCAGTGCTAGGAGGCAGTGAGGTTTGCGGAGATGATGATGATGATGAGGAGGAGGAGGAGGAGGAGGAGGAGGAGGAGGAGGAGGAGGAGGAGGAGGACTGTAGAGCCCATGGTGCACTCTGAGTTTGGTGGTTTTCTTGCGCACGTTCCATGACCCAACTCGGTAACAGTATCAGTGTTACGAGGGAGGGAGGTTTGTGGAGAGGAGGAGGAAAGAGAGGAGAAGAGGAGAAGGAAGAGGGAGGACTGTGCGGTCTTGGGTGCTCTCTAAGCTCGGTGGTTTTCTTGTAGACGTTTCATGACCCAACTAGGGAACATCATCAGTGCTGGAAGGGGGTGGGGCTTGGTAAAAGGAGGAGGAAGAAGAAAAGAGGAGGAGGAGGAGGAGGAGGAGGAGGAGAAAAGGACAGTGGGGTCCCTGGTGCGCTGTGAACTGGTTTTCTTGTAGACGTTTCATGACCCAGCTAGGTAACATCATCAGTGCTGGGAAGGAATGGTCTGCTTGCATCTTTTCTCAGGTGCAATCTATGGGGAAGGGGGTATCTTGGGCCTTTCTCCTCCCCTCCCATGCAAAACCGGGCAGCCTAGCCCCACCACCCCCAGGCCAGGCCAGGCCAGGCGCGAGACTCACCCGGGGGCATAGTAGCCTTTGCTGTACTGCCCCAAATTAGCACCATGGCTGGGCGGCAACGGTAGGGGCAGAGGTGGCTGGACGGCACTGGCGGAACACCTGGCGGGGGGGAAAACCGGGGCGGGTGAGAAAGGCAGAACGGAGGTGGCTTTCTTCGTCCAAGGCCCCTTGTGACCATTTGGGGCAGGGGGGTCTCTCTCTCTCTCTTTCGAGGC
>NC_142066.1:2124748-2229748 GCF_059756535.1 Pantherophis guttatus | reverse complement strand
GTGCGTTTCCTCTCCGGGGCGTGTAATTCTTTGCATCTGCCTTTAATTTAGCTTCTTTGGTTACTTGGCTCGCTCTCGCAGCACGCAGTCGGCTCTTCCCTCTGCCACCCGCTTTCCCCCCCCCGTCCCCCTCCGCCGCCCCCTTTCCTTGCAAACCCAAAGCATTCCAACCTGTTGACCTTTGACCCCCCCAGAGCCGCCTGGGACAGCCCCTGGGACAGATCAGCTGCCAAATGAGATAATAGCGTGGGGAAGAAAGGGAAGATAAGTGGGGTGGGACAGGCTGGAGGGAAAAAAGGGGGAGCGGAGGGGAGCTGTGGAGTGCAGGGGGGGGGTTTCCCCTTCCCTGTGGGATGAAAAAGAGACGGCCGGCCTACCTAGTAGGGTTGTCGGGAGGATGGAAGTGGACAAAGAAGCGATTTGTGGTTGGGGCAGGGGGTTGGACTAGATGACCTCCGAGGTCCCTTCCAGCCCTAGGATTTTATGACTTTTTCCAAAAGCAACCAAGCCTCCTGGCATCCAGAATTTGCATACAGGTTAGTCCTCAATTTATGACCACATTTAATAAATAAAGGTAGTCCTCGACTTATGACCACTTTTAATAAATACAGGTCATCCTCGACTTATGACCACGTTTAATAAACACAGGTAGTCCTCAACTTAGGACCACATTTAATAAATAAAGGGAATCCTCGACTTACGACCACATTTAATAAACACAGGTCATCCTCGAATTATGACCACATTTAATCAATACAGGTCGCCCTTGACTTGTGACCACAATTGAGCCTAACATTTCCAGCACTCAGCGAGACAGCTGTTAAGGGAGCTTTGTCCCATTTTACGACCTATTTTGCCACAGGTGTTGAGTGACTCACTGCAGTGACATGGCAACCGTCATAAATATGAACCAACTGCCAAGCGTCTGAATTTCGCGCGCTTGGAGATGCTGCAACGGTCATTAAGCGTGAAAAACGGTCATTGGTCTGGGTTTTCAGTGGCGTTGTACCTTTGAATGGTCACTAAATGAACTGTCGTAAGTCGAGGACTTACACTTGCAAATTTCCCCCCCTCCCCCTATTTAGACCCCAGGCTGTTCTTTCAAAAGCGAGCTCATCCATTTGGGGGATGAAAGTTGATGGAATTAGGAAGTCGATTAAACAATCCTATAGATTTAAAAATAAATTCCCTTTTTGATTCATTTGCTCAGGAAGGAAATCCCATCCAGAAAGAATCAATTTTCAGAAGAGATCGGACAACCACGCGTCTGAAAAAAACATAGGGTTTCCTGCCTGCAAAGGGGGTTGGACTAGAAGACCTCCGGGGTTCCCCTTCCGAATCTTCGCTTATTCCAACCTGACCCATTTTTTTTTTTTTTTTGCAAGCTGGAGATTTTCCGGCGAGTCGGACGCCAACACAATCACAACTCGCCTGCAGTGAGGCCTGCTGGGGCTTATGGGCCCAGAACCTCCCCTTCCCCTCCCTGCAACTTCACCCCCTCCCACCCACCCACCCCCAAAAAAACCCAGAGCTGTGAAAACAAGGACCTTTGACCGGATCCCCCTCCTCAAAAATGCTCAGCTCCCTCGCATTCTCTCTTGCGGAGAAGAAACACAAGCTTAAGAAAACAGCTGAGGCAGCAATCTCGCATGGTTGGCTGCGACCTCCCACCCACCCACCCACTCCCCCCCTCCGCCCCCTCGAATGCGTGTGGACCCTGCCCAGATCTTAGCTTGCACAATGGAGGATGGGGGCTTGTGGGGGCGAGACAGGAAACTCGGTTGAGGGGTTTTTTCCCCCCGCCCAAACAGCTGCTATTGAGTAATGTTGCTCTGGATTTCCATCCGGTTAAGGATGATGGGGTGATCGACCCCCTATCATTGGAGACCCCCCCCCCCTCGTGGCTGGAGGAGACGCAAACCCGTCTCTTGGGTTGAGAAGAGAAGAGAAGCCACGGGGGTGTCTAGACGGATGGGAAAAGGAATCAAGAAGAGGGACGTTCTAGAAATAAGGAGGAATTTCTGGACGCTGAGGACAATTGATCCGCGGAACTGCCTGCCACCAGACGTTGTGGGTGCTCCGTTCACTGGAGGTTTTTAAGAAGAGACCGGATAACCATTTGTCTGGAATGGGATAGGATAGGGGGTCGGACTGGATGACCTCTTGAAGTCCCTTCAAACTCTGTTATTCTATGAAATAACCAGTGGAACAGCTTGCCACCAGAAGTTGTGGGTGCTTCATCACTGGAGGTTTTTGAGAAGGGATTGGACAGCCATTTGTCTGGGAATGGGGTAGGGTCCCTCGCTTGAGCAGGGGGTTAGACTAGAAGACCTCCAAGGTCCCTTCCAGCTATCTTCTGATTATTATTAAGGAAGGAAGGAAGGAAGGAAGGAAGGAAGGAAGGAAGGAAGGAAGGAAGGAAGGAAAAGAGAGAAAGAGAAAGAAAGAGAGGGAGAAAGAAAAAGAAAACGAGAGAAAGACAGAGAGAGAGAAAGGATGGAAGTAAGGAAGGAAGGAAGGAAGAAAAAGAGAGAAAGAGAAAGAGAGAGAGAAAGAAAAAGAAAATGAGAGAAAGACAGAGAGAGAGAAAGGAAGGAAGGAAAAGAGAGGAAGAGAAAGAGGGAGAAAGAAAAAGAAAATGAGAGAAAGACAGAGAGAGAGAGAGAGAAAGGAAGGAAGGAAAAGAGAGAAAGAGAAAGAGGGAGAAAGAAAAAGAAAATGAGAGAAAGAAAGACAGAGAGAGAGAGAGAAAGGAAGGAAAGAAGGAAGGAAAAGAGAAAAAGAGAAAGAGAGGGAGAAAGAAAAAGAAAATGAGAGAAAGAAAGACAGAGAGAAGTCCACCTATCTTAAGTTTCTGGCTGGCTGGGGGATTCTGGGAGTTGAATTCCCCTTCTCTCACAGTTGCTGACTAGTGGGGGATTCTGGGAGTTGAAGTCCACCTATCCTACAGTTGCTGGCTGACTAGGGAATTCTGGGAGTTGGAGTCTACTTCTTTCACAGTTGCTGACTAATGGGGGATTCTGGGAGTTGAAGTCCACCTCTCTTAAAGCTGGTGAGATTGAGAAGCCCCGATCTAGCCTGTTAGTTGAAACCAAGCCCTCAAAGAAAAGCGGCCAAATGGTCCCAGAAGACAAATTTAGATTCTTGGATCTCTTTCTTGGAAACCTTCCCGGTCCTTCCGGCCAAGACAACTGGACGAACGGAGCCAAACCATCTCAAAAAAAAAAAAACAAAAGTAATTTTAAGATAACAGTGGCATGAGAACAAAAAATCACACCGTGAGGCATCGACAAGGCAACCTAAATTTGTCGTCGGGTCAAACCGACGGCAGAAGGTCTCTGCAAGCGGTTCCCCGAGAAGATTCCAGAAGGGAATCTTGAGGGAAGCAGGCCGGGTGGAAACACTTCTGAGGGGACAATCTGAATTTTGGAAACTCCTACGGCCAGCCAAGACACCACGAGGTCATAAGGGGGAAAGAACATGCCGTAATAAATCTCCAGGCGGGACGGGGAAGAGGTGTTGACGTGTGAGAGTTGAGGGCCTTCATATCTCAACGGGGTTGCTGGAATGCTTGAGGTCAGAAGAAAAATATCTACGGCAACGTTTCTCAAGTTCCACAAGTTAAAAAAATGGGTGGACATCGATTTGTCCACCCATCTTCAACTACTTAAGGTTGAGTCCTACTGATCTACGTGCTTCTGAAAGGACAACGGAGAATCCATTGAAGGTTGAAGGAAACATGGAATCCCACCAAGGAGAACTCATGAACGTAGCAATGCTGGCTGGGGAATTCTGGGAGTTGAAGTCCACCAACTACTTAAGGCTGAGCCCTACAGATCTATATATGCTTCTGAAAGGACAACGGAGGATGAATTGAAGGTTGGAGGAAATAATGGAATCCCACCAAGGAGAACTCGTGAATGGAACAAGATCTTCTGCTCAACCACTATGGGCCGAGTGACAACTAGGGACAATGATGGATCCAGGCCTAGAAGGTCGAGATGTCCTACAGAGAAGAATGAGATTGGAGAAGGATCTGAAGATGGAGCATTGCGTTCAACGACGGTTAATGAGAAGGTTGGGGGCAACCATCAACCTTCTCTCAACTTCTCTTGAGTTACGACCATTCGTTTTCAAGAAAGCCTACTTCCTTTTCAGCAAATCTTCGACTTACGACCACAATTCCTTTTCAAGGAAGTCTTCTTCCTTTGCAGCGAGTCCTCAGCTTATGACCACATCTTATTTTCTAGGAAGCCCTCCTCCTTTACAGCGAGTCCTCGACTTATGACCACAATTTATTTTCAAGTATTCCTTTTCAGATAATCCTCGACTTACGACCACATCTTATTTTCTAGGAAGCCCTCCTCCTTTACATCGAGTCCTCAACTTACGATCGTAATTCCATTTCAAGGAAGCCGTTACAGTGAGTCCTCGACTTATGACCACAATTTATTTTCAAGGAAGTCTTCCTTTACAGCGAGTCCTTGACTTACGACGACAATTGAGACCTCCATTTCCATTGCTAGGCAAGGCAATTGTTAAGCCTAGTCCTCGACTTACAACCCCTTGCTTAGTGACCGTTCCAAGTTACAACAGCCAGCACTGAAAAGAGCGAGTTACAACCGGTCCTCGCACTTATGACTACAGCAGCCATCCCCACATGCACAGGATCAAAATTCAGGCATTTGGCAACTGACTCCTATTTACGACGGTTTCAATGTCCCAGAGATACGTGAACCCTATTTGCAACCTTCTGACGAGCAAAGTCAATGAGAGAAGCCAGTTTCACGTAACAACCGCAGATTCATTTATCAAACGTGGCAAAAAAAAGGTCATAAGATCAGGTGCGATTCACTTAACAACTGCCTTCCCTTCCAAGGGCAATTCTAACCTCAATTGCTGTCGTAAGTCGAGGACTAGCTGTAAAGGCAGAGCGCTTCCTTGAAAATAAATCCAGAAAAAAATCCAGAAGTTGATCCAGATTAGAAGAACAAAAAAAGGAGACAAACTCTGGGAAAAGATTTACAGGTAGTCCTTGACTTACAACTGCTCGTTTAGTGTCCGTTCAAAGTTGCAACGTCGCTGACCAAAGTGACTTGTGACCGTTTTTTTCCCCCACTTACAACCATCGCAGCATCTCCCCGGGGTCACGTGATCAAACATTCAGACACCTAACAACTGTCTCATATTTATGACCGTCGCAGCGTCCCCGGGCTCAGGCGATCCTCTTTTGTGACCGTCTGACCATGGGGGAAAAAACCCAAATTCACTTAACAACGGTGTTGCTAACTTAACAAGGGCAGGGATTCCCTTAACAACTGCGGCCAGAAAAGTGGGGCAAAAACTTCACTTGACAACTGTCTCGCTTAGCGACAGAGATTTGGCAGCTCAATTGTGGTCGTAAGCCGAAGACTGCCTGCACCAGCAATGGCTAAAATGGCAAAAGAAAAGACAACAATTAAAATGAGTTGGCCGAAGGACATCAAGGAAAAATTATTTTAATATACGGGTAGTCCTCATAGAATCATAGGAGGATAAGAGTTGGAAGGCACCTTGGAGGTCATCTAGTCCAGCCCCATTCCCTCGCTCCAGCAGGAGACTCTTACAGAATCATAGAAGACTTACAACCGTTCGTGACCATTTAAAGCTAAAACAGCACTTTAAAAAATGGCTTATGACTGATTTTCACACTTAGTGGCAGAATCCCCAAGGTCCTGTGATCAAAATTTGGCTGCTTTACGACGGTCACAATATCCCGGGGAGGGGGGTCACATGATCTAACGAGCAAAGTCCATGGGGGGGATGGAGGACCCCAGATTTACTTAACAAGTGTGTGGGTAATTTAACAACTGCGTCTAGAAAGTTTGAAACTTCCCTGAACAACCGTCTCACTTAATGACATAAATTTTGGGCTCCCACGCGGTCGTAACTCGAAGACTTCCTGGATTTGGAAGAGAGACAGCCGAGGAAAAGAGCAGAGGAAAACGGCAGGGAAAACCGAACAAATATTTTTCTTCTGGCTTTGGTGCTGAAAAAACAGAAGAGATTTCCCGCGCTGGCATCTTCGATAGAACCGACGCATTAAAAGAAAAAAAATATATATGGATGAATCAAAAACTAAATTAAGCTGAGATCCAGGAAGTTCTTTAAAAGATACTAAAACCCCAAAATGTGCAGATTCCTTTTAAACTTGGAATCAATCAGATTTCACCGAGTGGGAAATTATATATAAAAGGCAAACCGTGTGTCTACTTGTACACGGATAAACACACTGAAAATTTAATTCTTGGATTTTCAAAACCCCTTTTTCTAACATCCACGAGTCGATTGCAACTGATTATTTATTTTATTTTTATTTATTTTATTAAATTTCTCTACCGCCCTTCTCCCGAAGGACTCAGGGCGGTGAACAGCCACAAGATAAAACACATAAATACAAAAATTTAAAATAAATTAAAAACGAATTAAATAATTTGTCTGAATTTAAAATACCCCATAATTTAAAACCAATTAAAATTTATATTTAAAAAGGGGAGAAGATTTAGGCCAGGCCAGCTTGATGGAAGGAGAAGGAGAAGGAGAAGGAGAAGGAGAAGGAGAAGGAGAAGGAGAAGAAGAAGAAGAAGAAGAAGAAGAAGAAGAAGAAGAAGAAGAAGAAGAAGAAGAAGAAGAAGAAGAAGAAGAAGAAGAAGAAGAAGAAGAAGAAGAAGAAGAAGAGAAATAGAGGGCTCTCAAACTGATGGGCCAAGCGATGGGGATTTTTAGCTTGAAAATAAATGATCCGAGGTTATGGCTGAAGAGAAAGCGGGAAATGTTTGCTGAGAATATTAAATGGTTCCAGGCTCTAAAATCGAAAAAAAAACAATTGCCAAGGGCTGCTAAGAGACAAATGGAGTTCTGAGGGCCAGGGGTGTAAAATTAAATTAAAATTAAATTGAATTAAAATAATTCAATTGAATTAAAATAAAAGAAAGAAAGGAAAATAAAATAATACAATTAAATATAATACAATATAAAATAAAATATAAAATAATAAATGAAGCAAAATAATCAAATAAAAGAAATGAAATAAGAAATAAAATAAAACACGAGACCAACGGAAAGGAAAGGAAATCAAAATAATTTTTTTTAAAAAAAGAAATCAAATCAAATCAAGATGGAATAATGAAATAAATCCAATCAATTTAAAAAAAAAAGGAAAAAGGAAATAAAATAAAAATTCAAAAATGTCCCTGATGCCCAGGGATATAAAATATAAAAAAATCAGAATAAAATAAATGGAATAAAATAAAAAAGAAAATAATGACATCAGGAATAAAATAAAAAATGAGATGAAATTAAATGAAAAATCAAATCAAATACGAAATCCGATCCGATCCAACAATACAATAAGAAACCAAATCAATTCAAATCCAAATAACGAAATAAAATCCAAGAAATAAAACAAAATTAAAAAAAGAAGAATGGTTTTTTTAAAAAAAAAAAATGAAGTAGAATAAAATAAAATAAAAAAATAAAACTAAACAAGGAATGAAAGGAGATATTTTAAAAAATGAAATGAAATAAATTTATTCCCCATCCCGATGGAGGAATTTGAGCCGGCAAAAGAGAAGCTGAGGTAACGACAAAATATGAGATAAAAATTTGCCTCGCCAATATCTGGCATAGAAAAAAACAAATCTGGAATTCTTTTATGGAAGGAATTGAAATTTGTGATGTATTGTATGATCAGGGAAAAACGTTAATTCATATTTTAAAACTATTTCTCAGGTTCCGTCACTTTAAGACAGGCGGACTTCAACTCCCAGAATTCTCCAGCCAGCTTTGCTTTGCTGACTAGGGAATTCTGGGAGTTGAAGTCCACCTGTCTTTAAAGTTGAAAAACTGTATATAGTCCTCGACTTACAACCACAATCAAGGCCAAAATTTCTGTTGCTAAGCAAAGACATTGGTTACGTGAGTTTTGCCCTGTTTTGCCACCTTTTTTGCCGCCGTTGTTAAGTGAATCGCTTGCAGTTGTGAAGTTAGTTACAGGGTTGTTAAGCGAATCGGGCTTCCCCGTGGACTTCAAAAAATCGTGACATACTACCAGACGAACGAACTCCAGGCTCCATTAGGGGGTCATAAGTGGAGGACTTGACTTATGACCCCAATTGAGTCCGCAGTGTCCGTTGCAACGCTGGGCCGTTGTTAAGTAGGTCAGGCCCCGTTTTACGTCTTTTCTTCCCACCGTTGTTAAGAGAATCATTGCGAATCGTTCTTTCGTTCGGCAAATCTGGCTTCCCAACTGCTCGTCGGAAGGTCGCAAAAGAGGATCAGGTGACCCCGGGAGGGGGGGCGGGACGCTGCGAACCATCGTAAATATGAGTCAGTGGCCAAGCGTCTGAATTTTGACCATGCGACGGTGACAGTCGTAAGTGTGAAAACTGATCCTAAGTCACTTTTTTCGGAGCCGGTGTAACTTCAAAGGGTCACTATATGAACCGTCGTAAGTTGAGGACGAGCTGTATTGACCCCTAGGATTCAGGCTCCCCCCTCCCCAAAAGCCCCTTCTTTGCCTCTCCCTGCCACTCACATGTATGCAACACGCTAAGGAGCCCCCCTCCCCGAAAGCCCCCTGCCCCCAGGCCAGCCCTCCAGTTGCCGGAGTAACTAATGAAGGAGCGGTTGCTAATTGATGGAGGGGCCCAGAGGGAGGCCTGGCTTGGTTGGGGAGGGGGCTAGAGTACCCAAGCTGTGCCCTCCCCCTCCCCTCCCCTCCCTACCGGCCCCCTTCCCCTGCCCCACTCCTGCAAAAGGGTCAGGGGCTCTGCTGGAATTAGAGGAGGGGGAAAGAGGAGATGAAATGGAAAGTGACAGCTCAGGAAAAGAGCTAACGAGCACCGGGGAGAGGTGGGAGGGGGCAGGTGGGGGACCCTCCCCGGCCCAAGCGGGACCCCCGGAGTGGGGGGGTCAAATTCCAGCCTCGGGAACCGTCCCCCCACCCCCCCCCGGGCACCTGACCGCTGGACCTCCTGCCCTCCAGATGCTTTGGCGTTCGACTTCTCACGCGCACCCCTCCGGACAGGGATGATGGGAGGGAGGAAGGGAGGGAGGGGTCCCCGAGTCCCACTCATGCAAAGAGCCCCCAGCCCCCAAGGTCAGAGGGGTGGGGGGCTTGTTTGGCCCAGAGGGAAAGGCCCCGCAAATAAGCGTCCCCCGGCTGGCTCTGTTCTCCAACCGGGGCCCTTCGAAGGGCTGGGGGGCCCCAAGGTGGTTGGGGGAAGGGGTCCCCTTTGCCATTGCACATTCTCCCCCTCTCTTCCTTCCTTCCATTCTTTTCTTTCTTTCCCTTTCCTTTCTTCTCTTTCTTCTCCTTTCTTCTTTCTTTCTTTCACCCTTCTTCACATGCCCCTCCCTCCCTCCCTCCCTCCCTCCTTTCTTTTCTTTCTCTTTCTTTCATTTTTTCTTCCTTCCTGTCTCTCTCTATCCCTTCCTTCCTTCCCTTTCTTCTCTCTTCCTTCCCTCCTCCTTTCTCTCTCTTCTTTCTCTCTTCTCTCTCTTTCTTTCTCCCCCACCTGTCACATGCTCCCCCTCCCTCCCTCCCTTCTTTCTTTCTTTTTCTTTCTTCCCTTTCTCCCTCCATCCCTCTTTCTCTTTTTTCCTTCCTAACTTCTTTCTTTCTTTCTTTCTTTCTTTCTTTCTTTTCCTTTCATCTTTCTCTTTCTTTCACCCTTCTTCACATGCTCCACCCTCCCTCCCTTCTTTCTATCTTTTTTCTCTTTCTTTCTCTTTCTTTCAGTTTTTCTTCCTTCCTTTCTCTCTCTCTCTCCCTTCCTTCCTTCCCTTCCTTCTCTCTTCCTTCCCTCCTCCTTTCTCTCTCTTCTTTCTCTCTTCTCTCTCTCTCTCTTTCTTTCTCCCCCACCCCTCACATGCTCCCCCTCCCTCCCTCCCTTCTTTTTTTCTCTTTCTTCCCTTTCTCCCTCCCTCCTTCTTTCTCTTTTTTCCTTCCTAACTTCTTTCTTTCTTTCTTTCTTTCTTTCTTTCTTTCTTTCTTTCTTTCTTTCTTTCTTTCTTTCTTTCTTTCTTTCTTCCTTCCTTCCTTCCTTCCTTCCTTCCTTCCTTCCTTCCTTCCTTCCTTTTTCTTTCTTTCTTTCTTTCTTTTCCCCCCACCCATTCTCGCATGCTCCCCCCTCCCTCCAAGGCCAAGCAGGAATTTAATCTCTTTTCTGGTTAAATATTAGAGAGAGCCCACCCTTCTCCCCCGGCCCCCTCGCTCCTCCCCCCCCCCCCGCGTGACCCTCCAGCTTACTCTGTCCGGTTCCAGCTCGCTGGACTGAAACGCTCTCTAATTCCCATTTGTTTGGGGGGGTACGGTCAGGGGGGCGAGATAAGACTGGGGCCATCCGGGTCGCTTCACCAGCTTCCCCTTAACGAAATAATTAATTCCCCCTGACCACCCCCTGCCCAAAAGCCAAGGGAAGCCTTTGGAATATGGGGCCCCCTTGTTCCACAGCAAACTGGAGACCCTGGGACCCCCAAAAACACACCCAGGGTAACGAAAGACCCCCCCAACTCCCCACGGGACTTCCTTCCTCCCCACGGCCGCATTGCCAACCCGTCCGTTGGGAATCCCTTAGCCCACCATTGCTTTGGATGGGTGGGTGGGGGGTCAAACTGGAGGCCCTCTGTGCATGCTCAGAGACCCCCGAGCCTGCCTCCGTTTCCAGAGCTGGGAAGGAATATTTGGAATAAAGCCGGGAGAACCAGTTGCCGGGTGGGATTTTTATGATACGCCTATTACTTCGTTAGATTCTACTACAGGCCGTCCTCGAACTTACAACCATTCATTTAGTGACCGTTCGAACTTACAACGGCCCTAAAAAAAGTGATTTAGGGCCGTTTTTCAGCCTTATCGACCGTGGCACCCTCCCCCCCAGGGACACCTGATCAAAATTCCAACCATTGGCAACTGACTCATAGTTATGACGGTCTCGTGACCCCTTTTTGCAAACTACCGACCGGCAGTTTGAAGAGGGAAGGAAGGAAGGAAGGAAGCAAAGGAAGGAAGAAAGGAAGCAAAGGAAGGAAGGAAGAATGCAAAGAAAGCAAAGGAAGGAAGGAAGGAAGGATGCAAAGGAAGGAAGGAAGGAAGGAAGGAAGCAAAGGAAGGAAGGAATTATGCGAAGGAAGGAAGGATGCAAAGGAAGGAAGGATGCAAAGGAAGGAAGGAAGGAAGGAAGGAAGGAAGGAAGGAAGGAAGGATGCAAAGGAAGGAAGGATGCCAAGGAAGCAAAGGAAGGAAGGAATTATGCGAAGGAAGGAAGGATGCAAAGGAAGGAAGGAAGGAAGGAAGGAAGGAAGGAAGGAAGGATGCAAAGGAAGGAAGGAAGGATGCAAAGGAAGCAAAGGAAGGAAGGAATTATGCGAAGGAAGGAAGGATGCAAAGGAAGGAAGGAAGGATGCAAAGGAAGCAAAGGAAGGAAGGAAGGATGCAAAGGAAAGAAGGAAGGATGCAAAGGAAGGAAGGAAGGATGCAAAGGAAGCAAAGGAAGGAAGGAATTATGTGAAGGAAGCAAGGATGCAAAGGAAGGAAGGAAGGATGCAAAGGAAGCAAAGGAAGGAAGGAAGGATGCAAAGGAAGCAAAGGAAGGAAGGAATTATGCAAAGGAAGGAAGAAAGAAGAAAAATAGATAAGAGGAAGGGAAGGAGAAGAAAAATAGAAGGGAGAAGAAAGAAGGAAGGAAAGAAGGCAGGCAGGAAGGAAACCTATCATCCCCATCCCTGAAGGCCCTGAGGTCTAGAAGGAGATGCCAAGTGTGAGGCACGCTTCCTCAGCCTACCCTACCTCGCAGGGCTGTTGGGAAGAACATAATGGATAGAGAGCACACACACGATCCCTTCCGGAGCAGCCCCTTTGGGGTGCACAGGTGTTCCCAGTCCCAGCCTGTGTCTGTGGAGGGGGGGGGTCTCTCTGATCCCCACCCCACCTCATAAGCCTGCCCCACACTCCCAGCCCAGCCGAAGGGGAAGGCCGCCATCTTGTTCCTTTGCACAATTTTTTTTATTTTTTTGCAATTCCCTGCTTCGCTCCGACCCACACCTGTGTGTCAAATCCCCAGGGATTTTTTTTTTTTCCGAGCCTCGACTTGCCTCCACTCCTTCTCCCCCCCCCCCGGAGGCAAGATTCCCAGCATCGCTGCTGTTCCCTGGCGCACCGTGCCAGCCTGCCTCGGTTTCCCAGATGGAAAAGGCCGACGGGCACGCAGGCAGCCAGGGCTTGGCGGCTCGCGAGAGGACGACGTCGGCCATTCTCAGGGCCGCCGACCCCCACCTTGCAAACTCTCCAGCCACCCCCCAAAAAAACTCAGATTAGCGAGGACTTTTCCTGGGGTGGGGAGAGACAAGACCCACGCCCTGCCCGCTGGAAGGAGCAGGAGGAGGCCTGGATGCAGGCCAACACCTCTGCCTCTGCTCCATCTCTGTCTTCTGCTTCCAGATTTAATCTGATTTTTTTTCCCCTCGACTTTCCAAAACTGCCTCTGGAAAGGAGGAATTCTTTTCCCAGCCCTATTTGACGTGGGTTGGCATTTTGGGGGTGCTCATTAAAAGGAGCCACGAGTCCCAACTTTGGAGGGAGAGATGAGAAAATCAAGACAATGTCAAGGAAGGAAAAAAATAAAATCCTGATTTTTTTTCTTTCTTTCTGAGCACAGTCTAAAAAGGGGGGGCAGTTCTGCTCTGCCAACCTTCAGGCCCCCCAAAATTGGTGGGTTAGGGGGACGACTTTGGAGACCCCCCCCAAAATGCCCACCAGTAGAACTAGCACGGGGCAGGCGGAAGTTCCCCAGGAAGAGCTCCGCTCAGCGCGTGGGGCGAAGTTTGTTCCTTCTTCCGCCTCGGGGCAGTAACTGCCAGGCGAAGGCGGCTTGGGTGGGGTGCCAGGCCCAACCCGAGGATGCCTCCCTGGCTTTCGGGGTGGTTTTAAGCCCTTAAGAGGCTCTGATGATGATGATGGTGATGATGATGAAGGGTTTGGAGGGAGCCAAGCCGGGGGTGGAGAAGGAAGCTTGTCTGGTCTTGAGAGCAGGATTAGTTCCCGGGGTGTGGATGGTCCAGGCAACGCTTGGGAGCATCGCGTCTCAATTTGGGGCATTTTAAGATGGGTGGACTTCAACTCCCAGAATTCCCCAGCCAGCGTAGGTGGACTTCAACTCCCAGAATTCCTTAGCTA
This sequence comes from Pantherophis guttatus, assembly GCF_059756535.1. Classification (NCBI taxonomy): domain Eukaryota; kingdom Metazoa; phylum Chordata; class Lepidosauria; order Squamata; family Colubridae; genus Pantherophis; species Pantherophis guttatus. The sequence goes on along the minus strand of NC_142066.1, from coordinate 2,216,535 downwards.
GCATGGATTGCATTTCAGCTACTACAAATCTCCAGAGTGCATTTATATACTTCAAACTCCCAGAATTCCCCAGCCAGCATGCATCAACTTCAACTCCCAGAATTCCCAAGCTAACATTAGTGGACTTCAACTCCCAGAATTCCCTGGTGAACATTGGTGGATTTCAACTCCCAGAATTCCCTGGCGAACAATGGTGGATTTCAACTCCCAGAATTCCCTGGCGAACATTGGTGGATTTCAAATCCCAGGATTCCTAGCGAGCATGGATTGCACCTCAGCTATTAAAATTCCCCCGACTGCATTTATATACTTCGACTCCCAGAATTTCCCAGCCAGCGTGCATGGACTTCAAGTCCCAGAATTCCCCAGCTATCATTGGTGGACTTCAACTCCCAGAATTCCCCAGTGAACACCAGTGGATTTCAATTCCCAGAATTCCTAGCTAGGATGGATTACACCTCAGCTATTATAATTCCCCAGACTGTATTTATATACTTCGACTCCCAGAATTCTCCAGCCAGCTTGCATGGACTTCAAGTCCCAGAATTCCCAAGCTAACATTAGTGGACTTCAACTCCCAGAATTCCCCAGTGAACACCAGTGGATTTCAATTCCCAGAATTCCTAGCTAGGATGGATTGCACCTCAGCTATTATAATTCCCCAGACTGCATTTATATACTTCGACTCCCAGAATTTCCCAGCAAGCTCGCATGGACTTCAAATCCCAGAATTCCCTGGCAAACATTAGTGGACTTCAACTCCTAGAATTCTTCAGCGAACACCAGTGGACTTCAATTCCCAGAATTCCTAGCTAGCATGGATTGCACCTCAGCTATTATAATTCCCCAGACTGCATTTATATACTTCGACTCCCAGAATTCCCCAGCAAGCTCGCATGGACTTCAAATCCCAGAATTCCCTGGCAAACATTGGTGGATTTCAAATCCCAGAATTCCTAGCGAGCATGGATTGCATCGCAGCTATTATAATTCCCCAGACTGCATTTATATACTTCGACTCCCAGAATTCTCCAGCCAGCTTGCATGGACTTCAAGTCCCAGAATTCCCAAGCTAACATTAGTGGACTTCAACTCCCAGAATTCCCCAGTGAACACCAGTGGATTTCAATTCCCAGAATTCCTAGCTAGGATGGATTGCACCTCAGCTATTATAATTCCCCAGACTGCATTTATATACTTCGACTCCCAGAATTTCCCAGCAAGCTCGCATGGACTTCAAATCCCAGAATTCCCTGGCAAACATTAGTGGACTTCAACTCCTAGAATTCTTCAGCGAACACCAGTGGACTTCAATTCCCAGAATTCCTAGCTAGCATGGATTGCACCTCAGCTATTATAATTCCCCAGACTGCATTTATATACTTCGACTCCCAGAATTCCCCAGCAAGCTCGCATGGACTTCAAATCCCAGAATTCCCTGGCAAACATTGGTGGATTTCAAATCCCAGAATTCCTAGCGAGCATGGATTGCATCGCAGCTATTATAATTCCCCAGACTGCATTTATATACTTCAAGTCCCAGAATTCCCCAGCTAACATTAGTGGACTTCAACTCCCAGAATCCTCCAACTAACACCGGTGGACTTCAACTCCCAGAATTCCCTAGCCAGCATGTTGGCGACGGGCCTTCCCAAGTGGGGGAATTCTGGGAGTTGAAGTCCCCCCCCCCGTCTTAAAAGTTGAGAAACAGAAAACCGAAGATTTTGCCAGAGAATTTTTTTCCACTTGGCAAATCCGAAACGCCGACCAAGCCCCTATGCCCTCGTGTCCAAAATGGCTGCCTCCTCGAACCCAGGGCCACACCTGAAGATGTGCCAGATGTTACATTCCTCTGCAAAGGGGGGGGGAAGGAACCTTGAGCCAACCTGGTTTGGTTTGTCCCCGGCTGACGTGGCACCGTCTGGCATCAAGTCAAGAGGGCGGGGAGGTGGGGGGGGGGGAAATTCTCTTTTAATTCTTGAGCGTCAGCTTCGGTTCTGCATACATTTGCATGTCTGAAAGGTCTCCGAAATTGCAAGATCCTGGTTCTTCACTCTGGGCTCTTAAAACCTTGCAAAAGCAAGCTGTGCATATTCCTGCCACGTTTTTATGGCAGACGGTCACGAAACGGAGACACAGGGAAGCCCCGTTCCGGATTCGGGCCCCGGTTAGCGTACCTCACCCGCCTCCACCCCAAAAATACAAAATAAAACGAGTTAATGAGTTTAGCTCTAGGCATTTTCCAGGTGCCTTAGCTAAGGTGTGGCCGTGCCAGAAAATTAACCGGCTTTCGAGAGAGAGAGAAAGAGAGAGAGAGAGAGAATTCTCCAGGGTCATCCGGCGTTATTGCAAAATCTGGGCTTTATTGCACCAGGAAATAAAATAAAATAAAATAAAAACCTTGGAAAAGTCAGCACCGGGCACCCCGGGATTCAATTTAACGACGGATTTACGTTTCCCCTGGCATTTAAAAAGCATCCTCCCAATGACTTTGTAATTTGATTCGGGGAATTTAATTTCTCGGGTGCTTTTTCGGCCTCTGGAACGAGAGAGTCACGATAGCCGAACTCCTCCTCGTCCGAATTTGCGAATTCAGGTACAGTCCTCGAACTTACGGCCGTAATGGAGCCCAAAATGTCTGTTGCTAAAAGCTGCGGACGCTGCGATGGCCGTAAGTGTGAAAAAACGGTCGTAAGTCGCTTTTTTCATTGCCGTCGTAACTTTGAACGGTCACTAAACGAACAGTCATAATTCGAGGACGATCTGTAGTCCAGCTTAGAATTTCCAGCCACGAATTCAACGGCTCAGCTTTACGTGCCCTAATACAGGTACTCCTCGACTTACAACAGTTCACTTAGTGACCGTTCGGAGTTATGACGATGCTCCCAAAAGTGACTTACGTCCGTTTTTCACACTTACGACCGTTGCGGCATCCCCGTGGCTCACATTTATGACGGTTGCGGTGTCCCAGGGTTATGCCGCGATCCCTTTTTTTTGTGACCTTACGACAACTGGGTTCACTAACTTAACGACTGCGGTGCTTCGTTTAACGACGGTGGTAAGCAAGTTTGTAAAACGGGGCAAAATTCACTTCCCAGCTGTCTCGCTTAGCAAACAGGGCCTGGAGACGGAGGATATCACAACTCTCCAAATGTCACAACTGCAACTCCATGGGAAAATGCACACAACCAGGGAATACGCCGCCCACCTCTCTTGCCAAATTTCTGGACAGAGAAACACCCCAAGTGTTTCAACACAATTTTCGGGAATTACACGTTATAAGTTTGTCAACGCTCCCCTTAAACCTCGGCTGGCTTCTCTTAAGCTTCTCCATTTTATTGTTATTTACTTTTAGGACGTTGGCTGGCAGGAATAGCCCACAGCCCAAAAGATAGGCTCAAGATCCCGCCAGCTTGGACGGAGGGGGTGGACTAGATGACCTACAGGGTCCCTTCCGTTAATCTATAATCAGACTTGAACAGCCCCTCTCTAACGAAATGACATTCAATGGTGAGAAAAGGAAAGTTCTACATTTAGGCAAGAAAAAACCAGAAGTATATATACAAATTAAGTGAAACGTAGCTCAATCGTAGTAACGGCGAGACGGATCTTGGAGTCCTAGTAGACGATCACTTAAGTGTGAGTTTGGAGTGTGCGGCGGCAGCCAAAAAAGCCAATGTGGTAACAGAGGGATAGAATCAAGCTCATGTGAAGTGTTAATATCGCTTTAGTAAGACCCCAGAATTCCCCAGTCAGTCATGCCTGTTGTTTTTTTTTTCTCCTATCCCCTAGAGGGGAGAGATCGCAGAGGAAGGGATTAGAAGAGAGTAAGACGGACCACAATGGGGATACAGATCATATGAAGTGATATAATACCTTGTTAGGCCACACTTGAAATACTGTGTAAGACCCCAGAATTCCCCAGTCAACTATGCTGGGGAGTGGAGAGATCGCAGAGGAAGGGATTAGAAGAGAGTAAGCGAACCACAATGGGGATACAGATCATATGAAGTGTTAATACTCTTTTATAATACCTTGGTAAGGCCACACTTGGAATATCGCGTCCAGTTTTGGCCGCCACGATATAAAAAAAGACGTTGAGACTCTGGAAAGAGTGCAGAGAAGAGCAACAAAGATGATGAGGGGGCTGGAGGCTTAAACATATAAAGAACGGAAAAGGGGGACCTGGGGAGACATGATAACAGAGTTCCAATATCTCAGGGGCTGCCCCAAAGAAGAGGGAGTCAAGCTCTTCTCCAAAGCACCAGAAGGTAGGACAAGAAGCAACGGATGGAAATTAAACAAGGGGAGAAGCAACCTGGAATTAAGGAGAAATTTCCTGACAGTGAGGACAATTAATCAGTGGAACAACTTGCCACCAGAAGTTGTAAATGTTCCAACACTGGAGGTTTTCAAGAAGAGACTGGATAGCCATTTACCTGAAATGGTATAGGAAAGAGATGGCTAACCTTTTTGCCATCGCGTGCCAAAAGCGGGGGGGAGCACGGGGGGGGGGCTCGCGCACGCATGCCCACACCCATAATTCAATGCGCCCTGCGTTTGCGTGCGCAACCCCCCCCCAGTCTCCCCGCTTTTGGCACGCAATGGCACGGTGGGCCCGATAGGCCCGTTTTTCGCCCTCCCCAGGCTCCAGAGGCTTTCTAGAGGCTTCCGCAACCTCCCCCTCAGAGGCCCTCCTGAGGCCGGAAACGGCCCATTTCCCAACTTCCGGTGGGACCGGAAGGCCTGTTTTTCGCCCTCCCCAGGCTCCAGATGCTTTCTAGGAGCCTGGGGAGGGTGAAAACAGCCTTCCCCGTCCCCCCTGCAGGCCATCCGGAGGCTGGAAACAGCCCATTTCCCAACTTCGTGTGAGCCCGGAAGGCCCGAAAATCAGCTGGCCAGCGCATACATGCGTGCTGGAGCTGAGCTAGGGCAACGCTCGTGTGCCACATAGATATGGCTCCTCGTGCCACCTGTGGCACGCGTGCCATAGGTTCGCCATCACGGGTATAGGATCTTCTGCTTGAAACAGGGGGTTGGACTAGAAGACTTCCAAGGCAGTAGTGGGTTGCTATCAGTTAGTCCCGGATCGGGGCGAACCGGTAGCGGCGACGGGAGGCTACGCCACCTGCCTGGATGTCTCTGGGCATGCGCGCGCCTGCAAGCAAACCAGTAGCGACCGAAATTGAAACCCACAACTGCTCCAACACCCCTTCCAATTCTGTCTATTCTGTTATTCTATTAATTAATCAGTGGAACAACCTGCCTCCAGAAGTCGTGGGTGCTCCATTACTGGACGATTTTAAGAATAGGCTGGACAACCGTTTGCCTGAAATGGGAGAGAGCAGGGGGTTCGACTAGAAGACCTCCGAAGTCCCTTCCAACTCTTGTTATTCTATTTTGTTTATTTTATTTAGTTTGTCAAACATGTACGAGATAACAGGCATAAGTATAAACATGGACATGAGCACGTGAAACGAGTACAAATAAACGGGTATGATAGGCACGCTGGTGCACTTATGCACGCCCCCTTACAGACCTCTTAGGAATGGTGTGAGGTTCACGATAGTCAGTTTAAGGTGAAGTTGTGGGGGTTTGAGGAAGTAACAACCGAGTCGGGTAGTACATTCTAGGCATTGACCACTCTGTGGCTGAAGTCGTATTTTCTGCAATCGAGTTTGGAGCGGTTTACCTTGAGTTTGTATCTATTGTTTGCCCATGTAGTATTGCTGTTGAAGCTGAAGTATGTCGTTGACAGGTAGGACGTTATAGCAGACAATTTTGTGTACTATGCTTAGGTCAGACCGTAGGCGGCGTAGTCGTACTCTTCTCGTAAAATACCTCTGGACCCGCTCAATTGTATTAATGTCCAATATATACAGTGTGGATTCCAGGCAGATGAGCTGTATTCAAGAATTGGTCTGGCAAAGGTTTTGTATGCCCTAGTTAGCAGTACAGTGTTACCGGAGAAAAAGCTTCACAAAATTAGGTTAACGACTCTTAATGCCTTTTTAGCAATGCTGTTACAGTGAGCTCCGGGGTTTATTCTATTCCTCAGTCTGGTGTCCTTTAATCACACCCAGAGATAATTTCCTTCTTCCTGTGGCTTATGGGCCTCGGAAGAAAATGCCAACGGAAGTAATGCAGACATGTCACTCGACCATGTCCGCTCTGATGCACCCCATTATTATGTTAAATAGGAAATACCCAGGACGGTTTCTGGGATGGCGAGACGTTTCGGATTCATGGAAGGCTTTGGGAACATCAACGCACCCAAATGTAGGGCCCGGCTGGGGGTCGGAAAGCTGAGCTGGACTCTGTTCACCCACTGAGCTAACAAGCAACCCAGCTCTTACTCTTCGGTGGAAGCAGTTTGCGCTGAGATTATGCGCTTCCGTGGAGACTTTACGAGAACTGTATTACCCTCGGGATTCCCGAACGCTTTGGCGACCCCGAAGGGACGTTTCTCATCGTAGACACACAAACGCACACACAAAAAATCAATCTTCAACCAGACCTGGATTAACTTCACAGCTGTTTACCCAGGATTTACTCAACAGCCAGAGAGCCTGTGGGTGAGCAAACGGACACCTGCTGAGTTAACACAAACAAGGCCCAAAAACCAACATATATCCCATGTGTTACAGAGATATTTTTCGGAAGGGTGTGTCGAAGAAGGCAGCACCTACACAGGACTTTAAAGAATTTGCAGGTTATCTGGCTGACTAATTCCACCCCCTCTTATTTTATTTTTTAAGATCAGACTTGGAATATTGCATCCAATTTTTGGGGGGGGGGGTCACCACTTTATAATTAAAAAGGTTGAGATTTTGGGAAAAGTGCAGAGAAGAGCAACAAAGATGATTAGGGGACTGGAGGCGAAAACATACGAAGAACGGTTGCAGGATTTGGGTTTGGCCAATCTAGAGAAAAGAAGGATTAGGGGGGACATAAGAACAGTCTTCCAGTATTTGAGGGGCTGCCCCAAAGAAGAGGGAGTCAAGCTATTCTCCAAAGCCCCTGAAGGCAGGACAAGAAGCAACGGATGTAAATTAATATTTTTGCGACCTTCCGACGAGCAAATCAATGGGGAACCCTGATTCACTTAACAACTGGGTTACTCACTTAACAAATTAAGAGATTCACTTAACAAACATGGCAAGAAAAGTCATAAAATGGGGCAAAACTCACTGAAGTAACAAACATTCTGGGCTCAATTGTGGTCGTAAGTTGAGGATTGCCTGTATTTACGACGGTTACCCCATCCTAGGGTAACCTGACTGTCATTTTGCAACCTTCTGAGCTAACTTCCAACAAATGGGAGAAGCCAGATTCGTTTAAGGACCACGTGATTTGGCGCTCCGGAGAAGCCAAGACGGAAAGCTTTAAAAGCCGAATACAAGCGTTCGTTGCTCTTAAATTCAGAAGGACGACTAGTTGTGGTTTAATCTGAGGTTGGCCGGGACGAAAGCCAGTTGATGAAAAGAGGGCCTTTTTCTCGTCCAAAGCCTGAACTCCCAACGCCTATTTTTTTTAAAAAAAATAATATCGTTTTTTTGCAAGCGCATTCCGCTAACCCAGCGGTGTCAAACTCAAGGCCTACGGGCCGCATCTGACTCACGATGTGGTCGGATGGGGCCCACGAGGCTGCCCTGGTCTACCCAATGCGAAGAGGAGTGGCGTCGAGCAGGCCACGCCCACTCAGTCGGCCACACCCACCCAGTCAGTCACGTCCACCTCCCCTTCACCCCCTCCCACGTAGTCAACCACAGCCCTGATGCGGCCCTCAATGAAATTGCGTTTGACAGCCTGCGCTAACCTGTGGCTGAAGCTCGCCCCAACCTCGCCGAAGCGTTTTAGTGACGTCAGGGTCGGTAGGCGGAGCCTCCCGCCGGTTTTATAACCGGTTCTATAGAACCAGTGCGAACCGGGGGCAGCCCACTACTAATGCGTACGGCTTAAAAAAACGCAGCTAAATAGGACGACATAGTGACTACCGGTTTGCTCGAATCGGTCTGATCCGGCTGAATCCCACCTCTGCACCTGACTCTGTGTCTCTGGGCACTATCCCGCACGGCATCCGAGAAACGGGAGGGGGGGCGAGGCTCTTGAAATCTGGCGGAGGCCAGAAAGCAGAATAAGAGCCGGGGGTTTCAGAAAACCGAGCGAACGGGGGGACTGGAGGGGGTTTAAGGATCTCTCTCTTTCCCCCCCTCCCCACTTTATCTTTCCACACAATAGATTATGATTGACCACTTGGGACAGAATGGAGTGGTAATTGGACCAGGGGAAGAGAACCCTGGCAAGCCAATTTGCCCGGTAAAGCCACAAACCGGCCGGGTGGCTGATTGCCGGCGAGGTAAAGAAATCGTGCAATTTATCTGAATGCGCGCGGGAAGGGGGGGAAGAAAAGAATGCACAATTTCCCACTTTCCCGTTTGCTCGTTCGTCTGCCCGAAACGATTCCTCTCTTCGTCCAGGGTATGCATCTCCCCCCCCCTCGAAAACACGACAAGGTTTGAAGGCCTCGATTGGGGGGGGGCAAGACGCCGCCCCATCCTGAATTCTGCAGGAGAGAAGTCCAAGCCGAAAGGAAGTCCACTCTCGGCGGCCTCCCAAATATATATATATATTAAAATATATCTTTAAATTTTAACATTTATTTTCAGGACTGAAACAAAACTCGCGAACCAGGGAGGGGGGAAAATGCATACAATGCAACAAAGAAGGAAAAAAAAAAAAACTATGTGCACAGGCAGTCCTCGATTTACGACCGCAACGGAGCCCCGAGTTTCCGTCGCTAAGCGAGACGTTTATTCAGTGAGTTTCGCCCCGTTTTGACACCTTTCTTGCCGCCGTTGTGAAGCGAATTGTTAAGTTGGCAACCCCGGCGTCAAGTGAATTCAGCTTCCCCCGTGAATTTTTGCTTCTCGGAAGGTCGCAAAAGGGGAATCCTGTGATTCGTGCAAACCGTCGTATAGAGGAGTCGGTTGTTAAGCGAGTTTTGCCCCGTTTTACCACCTTTCTTGCCGCCGTTGGGAAGGAACCGTCACAACTGTGAGTCAGTTGGCCCAGGCCTCTTGGATTTTGATTGCGTGAGCCTGGGGAGTGCTGCAACGGTCGTAAGAGTGAAAAACGGCCGTAAGTCTTTTTTTTTTTTCCGATGTAACTTTGTAAACTTCGAACGGTCACTAAACGAATTGTTGTAATTTGAGGACTACCGGTATTATGGAGATTAAAAATAAGATAAAAGTTCTTCCCAAAATACAACTAGCCTCCAACTTGCAATCATTCGTTCTTTGACCACCTGAAGTTCCAGCGTCGCTGAAAAAAGGCACTTGCAACCCATCCTCGAATTTACGACCGTCGCGTATTCCCCCCTCCCCCCGTGGCCATGAGCATCCTGAGCGTCGTAGCATCCTGAGGTCACGGGATTGCTCTTTGCGAACCCCCCCCCTCAGCCGGTTTCCAACAAGCCGAGTCAACGGTGGAAGCCGGATTCGTTTAACGACCGCATGATTCACTTAACAACGGCAGTGATTCGCTTAATAACCATGGCTCAAAATGGTGGTAAATTCGGGGGCAACTCCCTTGACAATTCTGGCCTCTATTGTGGTCGCGAGGTGAGGACTACCTATATCGAAACCTTTCTAAGAGTTCACTGAAGGAGTGGGTTGGACTAGAAGACCTCTAAGGTCCCTTCCAACTTTGTTATTCTGTTATTCTGTCGCATGGATGGATGGATGGAGGGAGGGAGGAAGGAAGGAAGGAAGGAAGGAGATAGGTGGATAGATAGGTGGAGATAGATAGATAGATAGATAGATGGAGGGATGGAGGGAGGGAGGGAGGGAGGGAGGGAGGGAGAAAGGAAGGAAGGAAGGAAGGAAGGAAGGAAGGAAGGAAGGAAGGAAGGAAGGAAGGAAGGAGATAGGTGGGTAGATAGGTGGAGATAGATTGATTGATAGATAGATAGATAGATAGATAGATAGATAGATAGATAGATAGATAGATCCATTTAAAACCCACCGATCGCGATGTACAATTAACTCAAGATTTAACCTCACCCTTAAAATCTCGGCTGTATCGCTTGCTCTTCTCGTTTTTACAAGCTTTCCAAAAAACGGATAATATTCTACTCTACAGCATATCCGAAATGCATTCCTTAAATACAGGAAAGAAAAGTCTTTTTTTTTTTTTTTGCATAAAATTACCCTAAAATTACGACGCTTGCTCGCGAGACGACAAATTCCATTTTTTTAAAAAAAGGAATGTCACACAACACCACAATCTAACGTATTTCATTTCATGAAATCTTTTAGACAGATACGGGTTTTATAACCCAAACGGGGCAGTTCGGGGAGGGGAAAAAAAACCAGATCCGAAATAGATTACTGGTAGTCCTCGACTTACAATAATTCATTTAGCGACCGTTTGAAGTTACGACGGCACTCCGGAAAGCGACTTTGGATCGTTTTTCAGAGTTACGACCAGTTGCAGCATCCCCCTATGAGCAGACTCGTGTTTACGACGGTTGCAATGTCGGCTGGGTATGGCACTCAAATTCCTACCCCTGTCCAGGTAGTCCTCGACTTACAACCAAGCAATATAAACCCTACCCCCAAAATAAACCCCAGTTAGATGGATGCATTTAGTACCGTATTCCCCCAAAAATAAGACCTAACCACTAAATAAGCCCTAATGCATCTTTTGGAGACAAAAATTAATATAAGACCTGGCCTTAATTTCGGGGAAACACGGTAATGTTAACAACTGCCGTGATTCATTTAACAACTGTGGCGAGAAAGGTCATAAAACAGGGTCAAAGTGTGAAAAATTATCATAAGTCATTTTTGTTTACAATGCTGTTGTACCTCCCAACGGTCACTAAATGAACCGTCGTAAGTCGAGGACTACCAGTAGAGCTGGATTAGGCTTTACATGGATGTGGGGAATGGCTCGGTGAAGTTTACGCGGCTTTTTTTTTTTTCCACCGGCGTTGAAAATCCAAAATATTCGGCGAAACTCAGCTCCTGCGTTTGACGTCGAGGGCTTCCAAGTGTCGGTGTGTTTTTGTGTGTCAATTGTGCTGCTTTCTTGAACTGATGTAGATTCTTGGTGATGGCTGCTTCGGCCGGGATAATTTTGACAATAAATAAGATAACGCTGAGGGCGAAACGGCGACTCTTTTTAAGTCCACCTCTGCTCGGTCAGCAAAAAAAAACTCCCGAATGTCCTTTTCTGGGGTCCAGAAAATAGACACCTGGATGAGGGTTCAGAACATCTGGATTGGTCTTGGATTCACAAACCCAGCAGCCTGGGAAAAGATGGGCGTGGTAGTCCAAGAATCTAGAGCCGTGATGGTGAACCTGTGGCACGCGGAGCCGTATCTCTGGGCACCCGAACGTTGCCCTAGCTCAGCTCCAGCGTGCATGCACAAGCCAGCCAGCTGATTTTCGGGCCTTCCAGGCCCACTGGAAGTCGGGAGACGGGCTGTTTCCGGCCTCCTAGTGGGGTGGGGAAGGCCTCCTAGAAAGGCTCTGGAGCCTGGGGAGGGTGAAAAACGGGCCTTCCAGTCCCACCAGAAGTCGAGAAATGGGCCTAGAAAGCTTCTGGAGCCTGGGGAGGGTGAAAATCGGGCCTACCAAGCCCACCGTGCCATCGTGTACCAAAAGCGGGGGGAATGGCGGGGTCATGCGCACAGACATGAGGCGGGGCGGATTGAATTATGGGTGTGGGCACACGCGCGCGACACTCCCATGCTCCCCCCCCACTTTTGGCACACGACGGCAAAAAGGTTAGCCATCACTGATCTAAAAGGTGTCTAATTGGTAGTCGGGACTGTTTCCTTCCTTCAATTAGATCAGAGTTTCTGGGCCATTTTAAGACTTGTGGACTTCAACTCCCAGAATTCCCCAGCCAGTCACGTAGGGTAACTTTCTTCACAGATGGTGGGTATGCAGTAAACGTAATATATCTTGACTTCAAGCAAAGTGGGGAAAAAAGAGCTGGCTGGGGAATTCTGGGAGTTGAAGTCCACCTCTCTCATAGTTGCTGGCTGGCGGGGGGATTCTGGGAGTGCATTTACTTACGACCGTTGCAAGAATCCCTGGTCACGTGATCAAATTCAGACGCTTGGCAACGGACTTGTATTTATGACGGTCACAGTGTCCTGGGGTCAGGTGATCCCCTTTTGCGACCTCCTAACAAAGCAAAGTCAATCGGGAAGCCAGATTTGCTTAACAACCAAGTTATTAACTTAACAGCTGCAGTGATTCATTTAACAACCATGTCAAGAAAGTTCATCTCGCTTAGCGAGATTCAGGCGCTTGGCAAATGGCGCCTACTTATGACAGTTGTAGCATCCCCGGCTCACATACAGGCAGTCCTTGACTTGCGACCACAATTGAGCCCCATGTTTCTGTTGTTAAGTGAGACTTGTGTTAAGCACGTTTGGCCCCATTTTGCGCCCTTCCTTGCCACCGTTGTTAAGTGAATCTGGCTTCCTCACTGACTTTGCTTGTCGGAAGGTCGCAAAAGGAGGATCGCGCGACCCCGGGACACTTTGCGTCCGTCATAAATACGAGTCAGCTGCTAAACGCCCAAATTTTGATCCTGTGACCACGAGTCGTAAGTGTAAACAACGTCCCCAAGTCCCTTTTTTTTTCCAGTGCCGTCGTAACTTTGAACGGTCACTAAACAAACCGTTGTTAAGCCGAGGACTACCTATATGAGGTATTGGAATTTTACTCGGAATTTCAAACCCGATATTTTTTTTACAAGTGGCCGAAAAAGAGAGGTGTTATTTTGACAAAATCTGTCGATTTGAATAGAACGACGAACGTCAGACAAACGTGGATCGTTTCGTACTGAATAATACCGCTCTACGATTGTTCACGATATGAAAAATATTGACGGGGGGGGATTTTTTACGTCGTTTTGCAAAATCTGAAAAAGCCCCCAATTCGGACGCGACAGATCGAAAAGAAAAGAAAAAAAAAATAGATTTTTTTGTAAACCAGGACAGCTTTTATAAGACGAGAGAACGAACGAAGCATCTAAAAAGGCTTTTAAATATATATATATATATATAAATATATATATGAGAGATGCCTCGCGGGGTTCTTTCTCTTACTCTTTTGTGCGTGAATGAGGGGAGGCAGATAATGTGTGTGTGTGTGTTGTTTTTTTTAAATGGGCAGGAAACTCGCTTTTAAAAGCCAGCTGAAGACGGGGACCAGGACGATGGTTTTACAGGCGTTTGCAGCTGGATCTGTCTTCGGGTATCACCTGCGAGCAGATGCGTCCCACCTGAAGCCCATTAGAGGGTCCTCCAGCTTTCTAAGAGAGAGCGAGACCCTCGTATGACGAGCTTTTAAAAAGCTCTCTTTTTTCTTTTCTTTTTTTTTAAATCGAAAGCTGAATTAAACAAAAATGGAAGGACCGGAGAGTTATTACAAAAGATTTTTTTCTCTCTCTCTCTTTTTCTCTCTCTCTCTCTCAATGGCTTTACCTTTATCAGGAAGATGCTGGGCTCTCCTATGCCATTAAATGCTTTAAAAAAAAACTCCCGGAAATCCCCCCTTTTTAAATATATATATATATAAAAATATTTTTCTATCGAGACACCTGGTCTACCCCTGATGAAAGCTAAAAAGCTTGAAACAGATCTATACTAGTCTCCCTTTATTTCTTTATCAGCCAAATATAAATTTTATATACTGTATATATATAAAAAACAAAATTGACAAAGGAAAAATGCACTGCAACCATTTGCCTTAAAAGCCAAAATAAGAAAGCAAAAGGAAAAAAAGGGCTCAGATGAATAGACAAATTGAGCCGGGAGGGAAAGCAAGAAAGAAAGAAAGAAAGAAAGAAAGGAAGGAAGGAAGGAAGGAAGGAAGGAAGGAAGGAAGGAAGGAAGGAAGAAGGAAAGAAAGAAAGAAAGAAAGAAAGAAAGAAAGAAAGAAAGAAAGAAAGAAAGAAAGAAAGAAAAACATAAAACCAATTTGTGCTTAAAATTCACCTGAATCAAATCCCAAATGCTACATTTGTACCCTTGAAAAGGAGAAGGGGGGGGTTACATTTCGAGCCCCCCCTTTCCATGAAAACATCTGCCCCCCCCCTTTTTATTTCTCCCGAGGGTGGGGGAGAGTTGGGAGGATTTTCCCCCCACCCAAAAAAAAACCGATTGAAAAAGAGATCTCGGAAGACGAGGAAGGACTCCCGGGAAAAAAAACAATTAGGGAAATATTGGATTTTGTTTGCAGACCGGAACAAGAAATACAGACGGTCCTCGAACTTACGACCGTTTGTTTAGCGACCGAAGTGACGACGGCACGGAAAAAAGGGTCCTTAGGGCCGTTTTTCACACTTAATGACCGTTGCGGCAGCCTCGTGCAACGTCCCGTAATCAAAATTCGGGCGATGGGCCACTGGGATGTATTTACGACGGTTGAAGCGTCCGCGATTTTCTCGACCAATCATGGATTTGCTTAAGGACCGCGTGGTTCGGTTAAGGACTGCGGTGATTCATTTAACGACCGTGGGGAAAATTTGAGCTCCGGCGCAACCCTGATGCAGCGCCCGAGGATCAGGATGATCCTTTGCGACCTTTCCAGCCAGTTTCCGACGAGCAAAGTTAACGGGGGAAGAAGCTGGATTCGCTTAACGACCCGGTGATGGGCTTCGCGACGGCAGCGATTCATCGTCGACTGAAGTGATTCGCTTCGCAACCGGTAATGATTCGCTTAGCAACTGTGACAAAGAAGGGGGTAGCAACCACGTTGCTTAGCAACGGGAATTGTGGTCCGAACGGCGTCGTAAGTCGAGGACTAACTGTAGCAGCAGCTCAATTCTGATTCCAAAGAGAAAGCAGAACTTCCGAAGGGCTGAGAGGCGAGTCTCTGCCAGGGAGAGGATGACAGGATCTCCCAGAACTGAAGGCAAAATCCTTGGAGGATTTGGAGAGGAAAATAAGGTTTTACACTTCCTTCCTTCCTTCCTTCCTTCCTTCCTTCCTTCCTTCCTTCCTTCCTTCCTTTTCTTCTCCTATCCATGTCTCCTTCCTTCCTTTCTTTTTCTTTCTTTCTTTCTTATTCTCCTCCTCCCTCCCTCCCTTTTCTTCTCCTTCCCATCTTCCTTCCTTCCTCTCTCTCTCTTTCTTTCTTCTTCTTTCCTTCTTCCTTCCTTCCTTCTTTCTCTTTCTCTCTTTTCCTTTCTCTTTCTCTTTTTCTCCTTCCTTCCTTCCTACCTTTCTCTCTCTCTTCTTTCTTTCTTCTTCCTTCCTTTTCCATTTTTCCTTCTTTCCTTCCTTCTTTCTCTTTCTTTTCTTTCTCTCTTTCTCCTTTTCTCCTTCCTTCCTTCTTTCCTACCTTTCTCTCTTCTTTCTTCTTCCTTCCTTTTCCATTTTTCCTTCTTTCCTTCCTTCTTTCTCTCTTTCTTTTTCTTTCTTTCTTTCTCTCTTTCTTATTCTCCTCCCTCCCTCCCTTTTCTTCTCCTTCCC
This sequence comes from Pantherophis guttatus, assembly GCF_059756535.1. Taxonomy (NCBI): domain Eukaryota; kingdom Metazoa; phylum Chordata; class Lepidosauria; order Squamata; family Colubridae; genus Pantherophis; species Pantherophis guttatus. The sequence continues at coordinate 2,201,033 of NC_142066.1, read as the reverse complement.
ATCTTCCTTCCTTCCTCTCTCTCTTTTCCTTTCTTCTTCTTTCCTTCTTCCTTCCTTCCTTCTTTCTCTCTTTTTCTTTCTTTCTTTCTCTCTTTCTTATTCTCCTCCCTCCCTCCCTTTTCTTCTCCTTCCCATCTTCCTTCCTTCCTCTCTCTCTTTTCCTTTCTTCTTCTTTCCTTCTTCCTTCCTTCCTTCTTTCTCTTTCTCTCTTTTCCTTTCTTTTTCTTTTTCTCCTTCCGTCCTACCTTTCTCTCTCTTTCTTCTTCCTTCCTTTTCCATTTTTCCTTCTTTCCTTCCTTCTTTTTCTCTTTTTTTTCTTTCTTTCTCTCTTTCTTATTCTCCTCCCTCCCTCCCTTCCTATTCTTCTCCTTCCCATCTTCCTTCCTTCCTCTCTCTCTCTTTTTCTTTCTTTTTCTTTCTCTTTCTTTTCTTCTTCTTCTACCCCAAAGAAGAGAGAGTCAACCTGTCCTCCAAATTAGCAGAAGGCAGGACAAGAAGCAACGGATGGAAACTAAACAAGGAGAGAAGCAACTTAGAATTAAGGAGAAACTTGCAAACAGTGAGAACAATTAACCAGTGGAACTGCTTGCCACCAGAAGTTGTGGGTGGAGGTTTTCAAGAAGAGATTGGACAACGTTTGTCCAGAGTGGTATAGGGTCTCCTGCTTGAGTAGGGGGTTGGACTAGAAGACCTCCCAGGTCCCTTCCAACTCATTCTGATAAAATTGTCCCAAAACTCAGGAAGCTCAGACGGAAAAAAAAGGACATGCGTTTGTGCCAATCTTGTGTCTTTTTTCAAGTCAGTTTGGACAAGGGGTTTCTCCCCCCCGCCACATCTTCCCGGGATTTACCCAGCATTCCCCAGATTGGGCCTGAAACGGATCCAGTTTTCCCGCATCCCAATTCTCCAGGTTTATCCACCGAGACATTTTAACGCATCGGGGACAAAAAAATTACAACCGTCTTTGCGTCTTTGTAAATCGCTCGTATTTCCGATCCGTTTCCTGCTTTGCAAATTAGGCCTGTCGACGAAGTCAGCCTTGTTGTTTGTGTGTGTGTGTGTGTGTGTGTGTGTTTTAAAAAAAAATCAATTTGTAATAGACTCGGCGGGTGGTAAATTTTAACCTGTGATTAAAATGTTAATCGATTAATCACGTTTGTCTCGGTGCGCCGAGCTGGCGAGAAGAATCGAGGGGGGGGGCATATATTGTGGCGGTGCGGACGGCCCGAGAAAGTTGCTGCACAGCACCTTCGAAGGGTCCCTCCCCCGCCTTCCCCGGGCAGCCCCACTGGATGTGGAGGATGGGAGTTGTAGTCTGCAGTGCTATCTCTCTTCCGCACTCCCACAATCTGGATTACTACCCTGTTTCCCCGAAAATAAGACCCGACCAGAAAATAAGTCCTAGCATGATTTTTCAGGATGCTCGTAATATAAGCCCTACCCGCAAAATAAGCCCCAGTTAGATGGGTGCATTTAGTACCGTATTTCCCTAAAAATAAGACCTAACTGGAAAATAAGCCCTAATGCGTCTTTTGGAGCAAAAATTAATATAAGACCCAGTTTTATTTTCGGGGAATAGTTGGAGATTCCTACGTTATAGGCCCGCAGAGTTTTTCTCAAACTTGAGGATTATAAACGGGGTGGACTTCAACTCCCAGAATTCACTTAACTGCTGTCTCGCTTAGCAGTGGGAATTTGGGGCTCGGTTATGGTCGTAAGACGAGGACTACCTGTTTTCTGTTCTCCACTCGCTGCAGAAGAACTATCTTATTATCTGCATTTCTTTCTTTCTTTCCTTCCTTCCTTCCTTCCTTCCTTCCTTCCTTCCTTCCTTCCTTCTCTTTCTTTTTCTTTCTTTCTTTCTTTCTTTCTTTCTTTCTTTCCTTCCTTCCTTCTTTCTCTTTCTTTCTTTCTTTCTTTCCTTCTCTTTCTTTCTTTCCTTCCTTCTCTTTCTTTCTTTCTTTCTTTCTTTCTTTCTTTCTTTCTTTCCTTCCTTCCTTCCTTCCTTCCTTCCTTCCCTCCTGTCTTTCTTTCTTTCTTTCTTTCTTTCCTTCCTTCCTTCCTGTCTTTCCTTCCTGTCTTTCCTTCCTTCCTTCCTTCCTTCCCTCCTGTCTTTCTTTCTTTCTTTCCTTCCTTCCTTCCTTCCTTTCTTTCTTTCTTTCCTTCCTTCCTTCCTGTCTTTCCTTCCTGTCTTTCCTTCCTTCCTTTCCTCCTGTCTTTCTTTCTTTGTTTCTTTCTTTCTTTCTTTCTTTCTTTCTTTCTTTCCTTCCTTCCTTCCTTCCTTCCTTCCTTCCTTCCTTCCTTCCTTTCCTTCCTTCCTTCCTTCCTTCCTTCCTTCCTTCCCTTTCTTTCTTTCTTTCTTTCTTTCTTTCTTTCTTTCTTTCTTTCTTTCTTTCTTTCTTTCTTTCAAATTTGGGAGGGTTCAGGGTTCCTTCTGCACCCGGGACTCCTGACCTCTGACCTCAACTAAGAAAAAAGCCCAGCGAACTGGGAAACCGTAAGAAACAAAACCTATTTCTTTCCATTCCACAAATTTAAGGGGAAAAAATTCACGCCAGGGCAAAAGATCCCTCTTTTTCCATCGTGCTACGGAGGACGAATTTTAGAAGCCGACGGTTTTCCTGCAAAGGGGGAGACGGTGAAAGCATCCGAAGCCCGTGGCTTTTCCGTGGCTTTGAGAGGAAGATTATAGCATGAAATAATTATAGGTCTTCCGGAGAGTGCAAAGATCATCCAATCTGACCTCTGCGTGCCACGGGGGCAGGATCTGTCACACCCAAACCCTGCAGAGGAGATGAAGTACCAGTGGGGGGGGGGAGACAAGCCACCATCAGGAAAAATTAGACTTGGCCACAAGCCAAGGCGAAGAAAAATGACACACCGTCAGAATCTTCCGTGGGGCACAAAGTTAAGTGGGTTGAAATTGGTGGGTTTTCTAATGGGCGAGAACTTTCCTGCCTCTTTGGAAAAGAGAGAGAGAGAGAGATGATATAGAAGAGAGAGAGAGATGATAGAAGATGGATGGATGGATAGATAGATAGATAGATAGATAGAAGAGAGAGATGATAGAAGATGGATAGATGGATGGATGGATAGATAGATACAGAGATGATATAGAAAGAGAGAGATGATAGAAGATGGATGGATGGATGGATAGATAGATAGATAGATAGATAGATAGATAGATAGATAGAAGAGAGAGATGATAGAAGATGGATGGATGGATAGATAGATAGATAGATAGATGATATAGAAGAGAGAGAGAGATGATAGAAGATGGATGGATAAATAGATAGATAGATAGATAGAAGAGAGAGATGATAGAAGATGGATAGATGGATGGATGGATAGATAGATATAGATAGATGATATAGAAGAGAGAGAGAGATGATAGAAGATGGATGGATAAATAGATAGATAGATAGATAGAAGAGAGAGATGATAGAAGATGGATGGATGGATAGATAGATAGATAGATAGATAGATAGATAGATAGAAGAGAGAGATGATAGAAGATGGATAGATGGATGGATGGATAGATAGATACAGAGATGATATAGAAAGAGAGAGATGATAGAAGATGGATGGATGGATAGATGGACGATAGAAGATGGATGGATAGATAGATAGATAGATAGATAGATAGATAGATAGATAGATAGATAATATAGAAAAGAGAGAGAGATGATAGAAGATGGATGGATGGATAGATAGATAGATAGATAGATAGAAGAGAGAGATGATAGAAGATGGATAGATGGATGGATGGATAGATAGATACAGATGATATAGAAAGAGAGAGATGATAGAAGATGGATGGATGGATAGATGGACGATAGAAGATGGATGGATAGATAGATAGATAGATAGATAGATAGATATAGATAGATGATATAGAAGAGAGAGAGATGATAGAAGATAGATAGATAGATAGATAGATGATATAGAAGAGAGAGAGATGATAGAAGATAGATAGATAGATAGATAGATAGATAGATAGATAGATAGATAGATGATATAGAAGAGAGAGAGATGATAGAAGATAGATAGATGATAGAGAGAGATGATAGAAGATGGATAGATGGATAGATGGACGATAGAAGATGGATGGATAGATAGATAGATAGATAGATATAGATGATATAGAAGAGAGAGAGATGATAGAAGATGGATGATAGATAGAAGAGAGAGAGATGATAGAAGATGGATGATAGATAGAAGAGAGAGAGAGATGATAGAAGATGGATAGATGGATGGATAGATGGATGGACAGATAGATGATAGAAGATGGATGAATGGATAGATAGATAGATAGATATAGATAGATGATATATAAGAGAGAGAGATGATAGAAGATGGATAGATGGATAGATATTTACTAAAGAAGAAAAGAGAATGGAGGAAAGAACGGAAACAGAGAAAATTGGCACTGATTGAAACATACAGGCAGTCCTTGATTTACGACCGTTCATTTAGTGACTGTCCGAAGTTGCAACAGCACTGAAAAAAAGTGACTTAGGATCATTTTTCACACTTACGACTGTTGCAGACTCCCCCATGATCATGTGATCCAAATTTACATGATTGGCAACTGACTTGTATTTATGACGATCGCAGCCTCCCGGGATCACGTGATTCCCCTTTTTGCGACCTTCCGGCAAAGCAAAGTCAACAGGGAAGCCAGATTCACTTAACAACCACATGATCCACTTAACAACCGCTGAGATTCACTGAGCAACGATGGCAAGGAAGGTCATAAAATGGGCTTAACAAAATTCACTTCACAACCGTCTCGCTTAGGAACAGATATCTGAGGCTCCCTTACGGTCATAAGTCGAGGACCACCTGTAGAGAGAAGTCTCTAGAACTGGCACCACCTTCTTGTAGTCATGTTTACAGGTAGTCCTCGACTTACGATCGTTTGTTTAGTGACCGAAGTGACAACGGCGCTGAAAAAAAGTGACTTAGGACCATTTTTCACACTTACGACTGTTGATCAAAGTGATCAAAATTGGGATGCTTGGCTGACTCATAGTTATGACCAGCAGTGGGTTTCCAATATTGTTACCGCCGGTTTATCACCCTTTGGCGACCTTCTCACGAGCAAAGTCCACGGGGAAGCCGGATTCACTTAAGGACTAGTGATTCGCTTAGTGACACGAAAGGTGGTAAAAACAGGACAAAACTCGCCGAACCCCCGTCTCGCTTAGCAACAGAAACGTGGGGCTCATTTTTGCGGTCGTAAGCCGAGGACGACCAGTACGGGACAAGTCCTACAGAATTGGCGCCCCCTCATTCTAATCATATTTTATTTTCCGTGCGTGAATGCACGGATTTAATTTTGGGGATTTCGCAAGTTTTCCTGATTTTATTTTTATTTTTTGCGCTTACTTAGCCTAACGTTGTCGACTCCCGGAAAGGAACAGTACGTTGTGTAACTATGAATTTTGTGCATGCGTGTTTGCTCGGGAGTGTTACACACCCCTCGAGAGGTGGGATTCACACATACGCCGGAGCTGGATAGCGAAGGGGGAGGGAAAGAAAGAAAGAACAGATTCTCCGTGTAGGAGATAAAAAGACTAAACACCTTCGACACCTCGACATCTGTTCGCCGAGGAATCACAGGTGAGCGTCAAGAAGCGGAAGGAAATGTTTTCGCACCTAGGCAAGTGTGCTGCTCTTCACCGTCGGGTTGTGACTTTGCCGCTGTGTCATCTGCTCGCTCAGGACAGATGTGAGGGACCCGTTTCTTGGAAGCTCTTCGGGGAGGATCCAGAAAAGCAGATGGTGATTTTTGGAACATCGTCTTCAGAAGTTGTTTTCGTGAAGACCAGGGGTCTACAAACTTCAACGTGGAACATTTTCATGAAGACCAGGGGTCTTCAAGCTTCAAGGTAGAACATCACCTTGAGAAGTTGTTTTTGTGTAGACCAGCGGTCTCCAAAGTTCAAGATGGAATATCATCTTGAGAAGTTGTTTTTGTGTAGACCAGGGGTCTCCAAACTTCAAGGTAAAACATCACCTTGAGAAGTTTCTTTCATGTAGACCAGGGGACTCCAAGCTTCAAGGTGGAACGTGACCCTGAGAAGTTGTTTTCATGAAGACCAGGGGTCTCCAAACTTCAAGGTGGAACGTGACCGTGAGAAGTTGTTTTCATGAAGACCAGGGGTCTCCAAACTTCAAGGTGGAATATGACCTTGAGGAGTTGTTTTCATGAAGACCAGGGGTCTCCAAATGTCAAGGTAGAACATCACCTTGAGAACTTGTTTTCGTGTACACCAGTGGTCTCCAAACTTCAAGATGGAATATCATCTTGAGAAGTTGTTTTTGTGTAGACCAGGGGTCTCCAAACTTCAAGGTGGGACGTGACTGTGAGAAGTTGTTTTCATGAAGACCAGGGGTCTCCAAACTTCAAGGTGGAACGTGACATTGAGAACTTGTTTTCGTGTAGACCAGCGGTCTCCAAACTTCAAGATGGAATATCATCTTGAGAAGTTGTTTTTGCGTAGTCCTCAGCCAGTACGATGAATTCTGGAAGTTGAAGACTGCAAGACTTAAAGTTGCCAAGTTTGGAGACCCCTGACGTAGGCCACTGTACCTCAAACTCAGCGATGTTAAGATGGGTGGACTTCAGCTCCCACAACTTTGACGTCCACCCATCTTAACGTCCTCAAGTTTGAGAAACAGTGATCTACATAATGATAATGGAGGTGTCCACAGAGTTGGGAGGTGCCCACACAGAAGACCAAACATGGTCCAGATGATGGCGGCAACCAGGACTTCACAACAACAAACTCAACTTTTTTTTTGAGGAGGTCACTTCTAAGGGCTCCAGAAACATCTTTGGAAAACCACCAGGTTCTTGAGAAGACCTTCTGGAGAACGTATGGATGAACATTTTTGATTCTTCAAGAAGAAGGTCAGAACAAACATCTTCAGAAGACCAACCTCGAATCTGCTCAGGTCTTGTTCAAGGTCAAAAATTTGGCTGATCTTTCGGGTCAGGGATTTGCTGTAGGCCAGAAGAAAGAGCCCCGCCCCCCAAAAAGGAACAATTTCCAAATTTTAGAGGTGTGGATGAATACAGGTAGTCCTCAACTTACAACCACAATTGACCCCCCCAACATTTCTGTTGCTAAGTGAGACGGTTAAGTGAGTTTTGCCCAATTTTACGACCTTTCTTTGCCACTGTCGTCAAGGTAAGCACTGCGGTTGTTAAGTCAGTAACAACGTCAGTAACACAGGCGTTAAGTGAATCCGGTTCCTCTGCCGGCACCCGGGACGCTGCGACCGTCATAAATACAAACCAGTTGCCAAGCATCTGAATTTTGATCAAGTGATCCCGGGGATGCTGCAACCGTCGTAAGTGTGAAAAACGGCGGTAAGTCCCTTTTTTCCGTGCCGTTGGGACTTTGGATGGTTACGCAACAAACTGTTATAAGTAGAGGACAGTGGTGGGTTCCACATATTCTTACCACCAGTTCACCGCGGACGCCTTCTGCAGATGGCCTCGAAAACGTGGCTAAATACATTACATTATATCCAAGCAGTCGCCGCTACCAATTCGCCCGAACTGGTACGAACCAGCTGAATCTCACCTCTGATCCACCTCTGATTTACCCGGCTCTTTTTGGTCTCTCCCCACAAATGAGATGCAGCAAAGTCAGCTGGAAACAGAGGGGGCCAAAAGAGAGAGGACGACGACAATGGAAGGCAACACAATTTTTAACACGCACCCAGGGCCCCCCCCGTTTCAAATTGTGCTGCAGGCAAGCTTTGTAAGTCACACATCACAGGGGCAGCAGCGACAGGCAGACAAGAGTTTTGCAAAACAGCGGAGTAACAAGACGTAAACCAGGCGTTGCCATCCAACCGGCGTTTTCCAAAATTTTATGCGGTAAAGCAATAAAGAAAACTCTAGAAAGTTTTCCACGCAGCCGGTCCTGGTCTTATGACCGCAATTGAAACCGGACTTGCCATTGCAGCTCTCGAGCGACTCGTGCCTGATTTTATAACCTTTTTGGCCCTGGGGATTAATTGCTGCAGTTGTTAAGTGAATCGTGCGGTCATTAAACGAATCTGGCTTCCTCCCCCATCGACGCGGAGTGTTGGAAGCTGGCCGGGGAGGTCGCAACGGGCGATCACGTGACCCCGGGAGGCTGCAACCGTCGTAAAAGACATGCCAGTTGCTACGCGCTCCAATTTTGATCACATGACAGTCGTAAGTGCGAAGACCCTTTTTTTCAGGGTCATTGTGACTTTGCATGAGTGGTGCAGGGCCTAGAGATGGAGCTATTGGCTCATAATCAGGAGGCTGTGAGTTCGATCCTAGGTAGAGGCAGATATTTCTCTCTGGGCACAATGAGAATATATCTGCTGAACAAAACTCCGCACTGGCGACAAGAAAGGCATCCGGCCAGTAAAACACTTTGCTAGCTTCATTCAGTTGGCCAGACTCCACCCCGCAAGGGTCATCAAAAGGAGATGATTGTGACTTTGAATGGTCACTAAGTGAATGTTTGCACATGGAGGATTTCCTATATTAGGTCAGATTATTACAGATAGTCCTCAATTTACAACGGTTCATTTAGTGATGTTTCAAGTTACAACAGCCCTGTAAAAAACGACATGACCATTTTTCACACTTATGACCGTCGCCGCATCCCTGTGGTTACAGGACCAAAATTCGGACGCTTGGCAACCGACTCATATTTATGACAGTTACAGGGTCCCAGGGTCACATGATCCCCTTTTGCGACCGTCCGACAAGTCGACGGGGAAGCCAGATTCACTTAACAACCGTGTGGCTAACTTAACACCTGCAACGATTGCCTTGACAACTGTTGTAAAACGGGACAAAACTGGCTTAGCAACCGTCTCGCTTAGCGACAAACATTTCGGTCGTATGTCGAGGACTATCTGTAGTTCATTTAATCATGGTTCTTGCTTGAGGAAGGGGTCTTCACACCCATTGTTATGTGACGGGACCACCCGACGTATGACAGATTTAACTCTCTTCTTTTTGACCGAGAAATCTAGATTTAATCTCTGATCTCTGTGCTGAATCCAGAGCTAAAACTTTGCAAATAAATCCTCCTTTTCACCTTATTATGTTGAGATGAGACGTTAAAAGAGAATGAAGCCAGACTAGCTTCCCTCGACCCCCCCAACGTAAACCAGAACAAACCACCATCGACCAGAACAAACACATATCCCTTTCGCTCCGTACCCGATTAGAGACCAAATTCAGAGTTCAACTGTTATTCTCGCGTGAATTAATCCAGATCGAAATATTGAAAAGTCGAGAAAGAAGACGGATTCCCGGTCAGGAGAGCATCTGTGGATTTTTTTAAAAAATTCAAAATGGCACCCGTGTTTGTGTGGCCAAATCTCTGCCCTACTTTTTCATGCGTGTGGCGCAGGCGTGTCACATGAAACACGGGAGGGGGGCTTCCCTTGCACAATCAGAGCTGCCATCTTCACTTGTTTCTGTAACACCCCCGCTCTTCCAGATGTGGCTGAGGGATAGTGAATATTCGGAGTCTTTTTTTGGAGAGCGTGCGCGTTCGTGGCCAGAGAGACGGGGATGCGCCAGCCTCCAAAAGGACAGTATTTTCACAAGCCGCCACATGTGAAAGATGTGTAGGATGCTCGGGTGTAGATTTCTGGTCACAAAAAAACTGTGGCAGATTTTTTTTTTTTAACCCTAAATATTTGTGGTGGATTTATTTTAACACGAAATTATTCGTGACGCACTTTTTTCAACGCAAAATCTTTGCGGCGGACTTTTTCGAACACGAAATATTTGCGGCGGACTTTTTTAAATCTGAAAATGGTGGTGGGTTGGGTTTTTTTTTTAATACGAAATATTTGTGGTAGAATTTTTTAACGTGAAATATTTGTGGTAGAATTTTGTTTTAACGTGAAATATTTGTGGCGGAGGGCTTTTAAGATGAAATATTTGTGGAAGGCTTTTTTTAACCTGAAAATTGTGGTGGGTTTTTTTTTTTAATACGAAGTATTTGTGGTAGAATTTTTTAACATTAAATATTTGTGGTAGAATTTTGTTTAATGTGAAATATTTGTGGCGGGGTTCTTTTAAGATGAAATATTTGTGGCGGAGTTCTTTTAAGATGAAATATTTGTGGAAGGCTTTTTTTAACCTGAAAATTGTGGTGGGTTTTTTTTTTTAATACGAAGTATTTGTGGTAGAATTTTTTAACGTGAAATATTCGTGGCAGAGTTCTTTTAATATGAAATATTTGTGGAAGGCTTTTTAACACAAAATATTTGTGGAAGGCTTTTCTTTAAACCTGAAATACTGGTGGTGGACTTTTTTTAAATACAAAATATTTGTGGCAGATATTTTTTTTCACACGAAATATTTGTGGCAGATTTTTTTTTAACACGAAATATTTGTGGCAGATTTTTTTAACACGAAAGATTTGTGGCAGATTTTTTTTGAACGCGAAATATTTGTGGCAGATTTTTTTTAAACACGAAAGATTTGTGGCAGATTTTTTTTTCACACGAAATATTTGTGGCAGACTTTTTGAACATGAAATTTTGCTGCAGACCTTTTTACAACGGAAAATATTTGTGGCCGATGTTTTTTAACGCGAAATATTTGTGGCACCCATTTTTTTGAATACCGCTCGAGCATTGGGCCGGTCTCCAATTCCTGTTCAAATCCCAGATCTACCTTGGCAAATCTGATGTTTTATGCCACTTATTATGAAGGCAACTATCCCATTTTTGTGCTGAAAAACAAGCCCAACCACCCTGAATATCTGAGCCATCAACTCATGCGAGGGGAAACAACATCACACTGAGCTCACTCATCCTTACACACGCACACGGGCTTTTCGCCACATCACCACAACTGATTCCTTCTCTTTCCCCCCCCCCCGTCCCTTTCCACCATCTTGGGCACGTGTATTGGTGTCACCTTCTGCGCGGAAAGACGTTTTCCCTTTCCGATAGGGAGGTCAGCCAATTAATTGACTCATTAACTTATCGCATTTAAATAAATCTCCATATTAGAACGGGCTGGATTCACGGCCTTGTCAAAGGAAAATAATGAGAGAACTTGCAACGGAATAATTAAAACCTATGTGGGCAGGACAGGAAGTTCGTACGGGGAGTCTTATCATTGTTTGGGAAAAATCTTACTTCCAACTTCTAGAGAGCTTTCAAGGATTCACCCCAAGCACATGTTGATAGATCTACTGAAGTCCTACTTCTCCAGCAAAGTACAGGATCCCCCCAAACAGGTCCATCTTCCAACAGGTCCATCCCACACCCCAAAACACATAACAGCTGCCACCTAACTATTGCCACATTGTCAGAGAGCACAACCCAACTGGAAGATCTTCAGAACGTGTCTTCTCCAGCGTGGCATCTTGGAGAGATCAGAAAGGAGAAGAAATGTACAAGGTCCATCTTCCAGCTGGTCCAGCACACACCCCAAAACACATAACAGCTGCCACCTAACTATTGCCACATTGTCAGAGAGCACAACCCAACTGGAAGATCTTCAGAACGTGTCTTCTCCAGCGTGGCATCTTGGAGAGATCAGAAAGGAGAAGAAATGTACAAGGTCCATCTTCCAGCTGGTCCAGCACACACCCCAAAACACATAACAGGTGCCACCTAACTATTGCCACATTGTCGGAGAGCCCAACTCAACTCGCAGGTCTTCAGAATGTGTCTTCCCCAGCGTGGCATCTTGGAGAGAGGAGGAGGAGGAGGAGAAGATGAATCAACCAGGTACTTCCATCCCTGAGGTTCAACTTTTCCGAGCCAACGTGGGCAGAACAGAGTCTGGATTCTCCTTCCACCTGTTGTAGCAACCAAGGACGGTTGAGTTGGACCTCCAGAGAAGGTGTACAGCTCTTCCACTTGGCCACCCCAATTTGCTCAACTTCTGAAACAACTTCTCCTTCCCTTCCTCTAGAGTCCCCTTCAAGGGAAAGGAGAAGAACAAGCACACCTCTCTCTTCCAACGGAACCGAAGGGTTGACATTTTACGGATCCCACCGAGGAAGACCAACGCGGGGACAATACCCAACGCAAGAGGGAGAGCCTTGTGCATCCCATTATCAAGTGGGGATACCTCCGAAGGGATCCCCAATCCTAGAAGAGACCCTCCTTCAGGTCTCTTCTGTCCAGTTTCCCCCTTCGGCTTCCATCAGGCTCTCCCTGGGCCCTCAACCCATTGTTCTCCTCTGGTTTTCAAGACGGGGCAGGGTCTCCTCCCTCCCCCACACCCCAAAACCTGGAACAGGGGACATTTTCCCCTTTGGAGGAGAGGGTTAAAAGGAGGGAAATAGAATCAAAACATCAGAAGTCAGGCGGGAGGAAAATACACAGCGTGATTTAGGCAAATAGGGCTCATTAGTTCTAATATATATATTCCTGTTGCTAGGAAGCGTTGCCTTGCATAGCGACAGCCTGCAAATTGTAGCACTTACGAATCACAGTGTTTTTCTCTCTCTCTCTCTCCTTCTCCCCTCTAATGGGCAAGAGAGTGGTTTTTCTGGCAGCCCCTCTCAAAGCTCGCCTCTTCCCCTCGACCCCCAATTCTTCTCTCTCGCTTCCCCCCCCCGCATCCCTCCACGGGGGACCCTTCCCCGAGAAAAAAAAAAATGACATCACCCCAAATTAACTCAGTTCTGGGCCTCTCCCCTCCTGCCTCTCTCAAAAGTGTGCAAGGGAAGACTTGAGTTTCAGAAGTTGTTGGGGGGGATTGGAGCCACAATTGTTAACAGATGAGGAGCAGGCCGGACTCCCGGGGGAGCGTGTAAGTGTGTGTGTGTGGGAGAGAGAGAGCTGGGGGGAAAGACAAAAGTGTCCAGGATTATCCAGAGTTGGAAAGTGACTGGCAGGCGTGAAAACTGGTCTGAAAAATCAGGAAGGAGAAGAAAAATAAGTTCTGTTTTGGTTCCCCCACAACTCCCCATCTTTGAACAAGGCATGGGCTTCGTCCCTCCCCCTCCCCTGCACAAAGACACACAATCACACACACACACACACTCCTTTCCAAGGCAAGAAGTTACACTTAATCCGGTTCCAAGCCACTTTTCAAAGGCTTTTGCAGAGATCAAGTCCTGCTTTGAAGGGAGGGAAGGAGAGAACGAGAGCGAGCGAGCAAACCAGATTGTGTCGGATTTCACAATTTTTAATTCGTGCAAGAATGCAAGGAGAGGTGGAGAAACACACACACACTTACACATACACGTAAAACCGCTCCCCCCCCCATCGCAGCGGCCACACGCCCCGTAGGTAAATGCAAAAATTACAATCCAGACAGACCCACCCCATCGCAAAAGTGGGAAGCACCAGCAAGATGCACAGCCAGAGACACAGAGAGAAAGAGAGACACACAGACACACAATCCCCTACCTTGAGATGCCCTCTGTGTGTGTATTTGTGTTTGTGTGTGTGTCTCTCTCTCTTTATCTCCCTCTCCCCCCCCTCCCCTCTCTCTTTGAATAGCCATAAATGCCCACCCAGATACATTGCGGTTAAAAGTAGACTATACATCCAGTAAAGTTAATTAATCCAACAGCTTCATTGCAAGGTTCACAGACCTCGGTTTTATTTTAATTTCCTTTTTTTTTTTTTGTCTTCTGCGATTGCCAAAACTGGGGGGGGGGGAAACAAGACAAAGAAAACCCCAAACAAGAAGTGCTGACATTCCAGACTAAACTTGCAAGAAAACCAGTTTAGGATGACGAGTTCTCTCGCCAGCCAACTTTGAGATACGGTCCAAGAAGTAATCTTTCGCGGGCATAATCTAGGAAACTTGACCAAGCAAGCTGAATTTGATGCCCAAACTGAGCAGTGGAAGGGGGTGGTATGTGGTGGAAATCACATTTCTTTTTTGGGGGGTGGGGGAGAGGAGGGAAGACAGAGGGAGAAAATTGTTTCTCTGTCTGTCTTGTGTCTGTAGACACCCCCTTCCCCGCAGGTCTTAGCCAAGGCGATGCCAATATATTTTTTTTCACCCCGGTTTTTTTTTTTGCTCCCAAAGTAGAAGTGGGGGTGAAAAAAAATGGAGATTGGCAAAAGTTTGGGGAAGGGAAAATAAGTGAAGTTCAGGATTTCACGCGTGGCCAGAAACTTCTCCTTTCTTCATCCTCTTCGACTTTGCCCCAAATCAAACCAGGGTGTCTACTTTCCCCACCACCACCACAGAAACCCCTGGGCATCTCCAAATGCTGATATTTTCCCGGCCTCCCGCTTTCCTCTTTGCTCAAAGCATCTGCTTCCAAATACCATTAAAACACAAAGCAAAAAAGCCACTCAACCTCGCCAGATTTTGTTACCAAAAAAAAAAAAAAAAGCCATTTTAAAAATTATGATGATGATGATTTTTTTTCCCCAACCCAACCCAAGGTGCAAATCTTCCCAGCACCTGAAGCTGCTTCCCCAGACAATACCTGGATTTTCCCAGGCCCGAGAAAAATGAAAAGGCTTACTTTTTGTTCGAAGTGTTCCAATAAATAGGTTCCAGGCTGAGTCCGTCTACAAACAAGAGTTCCCAAAAACAGAGATTCAAAGCCATATAAAATCCAACTCCAGAGTTTTCAAAGGCCATCACTGCAAAAAAAATGAGAGTCAGGGGCGGCCAGGGGGAGGCCGGCACCAACTCCCCTCCGGTTTCTCCTTCCCTTTCTTTCTTTCTTTTTTTTTTCTTCCCTTTCTTTCTTCTTTTTGCCTTTGTTTTTCTTTTTTGGACAATCTCACCCCCGCCGGTTTTCAAGAGGCAATTCCGAATCCCCTCCTTGACGAGGCAGGGTGGGAAAAATAAGCAGAGAGACACAGAGAGAGAGAGAGGGGCGCATACCAAATATATCTATTCGAGGGAGAAAGAGAGGCAGAAAAAAAGAGAGAGAGAAAGAAAGAAAGAGAGAGAGGGAGAGAGAGAGAAGAGTTTTGGGGTTGCTTTCTTTCTTTGTTTTTCTTTAAGGAAAGAATCTACTAGATCTCGCAACAAAGTTTTCTAAATCCTCTCTTTTGCACCAGTGTCTGGGCTGATGCGAAAAGTTTCCACCACTTCCAAAGACTTGCCCAAAGGAAGGGCATTTTTCCCCCCTCTCTCTTCCTGCTGGAAAGAAAAAGAAAGAAAGAAAGAAAGAAAGAAAGAAAGAAAGAAAGGAAGGAAGAGGAAGAAAGGAAGGAAGGAAGGAAGGTAGGAAGGAAGGAAGGGGAAAGGATGGTAAGAGAGGAAGGAAAGAAAGGATGGTAAAAGGAAGGAAGGGAGAAAGGAAGGAAGGAAAGAAAGAAAGAAAGAAAGGTGAACCAAGAATCAAATCCAGAAAAGCAGAAATTTCATCCAGTCAGCTCCTTCAGCCTCTCTGCTTCCAGATCCTCAGGGAGGTGTGGAAAAGTGTGTAAGACAGAAGAAAAAGGGGGGGGAGAGAGAAGGAGGAGGAATTCATTTGCAAGGCCCCCCCCCTCCTCTATTTTTCCATCCCTCCGCAGCGCTGATTTGGGGGCTCGGCGACCTCCTCCTCCTGGTTTTTTTTCCCCTTTCCTTCCTTCCCCAGCAACGAAGAAAACTCCAACGATGGATGATGCAGAGAGAAAGAGAGAGAGACAGACAGACACAGAGAGAGACAGAGACAGAGAGAGAGAAAAAAATAAAAATAAAATAAAATATGAGAATCAGAAAATCAGGGAGGATTTTTTTCCCCTTCGCCCCTCTCTCCCTTCTTGTTCTTTCTTTCTCTTTCTCTCTCTCTCTCTCTCTCTTTTTTGGGGGGGAGGAAAGAGGCAGAGAGAAAGGGAGGAGTGAAGAATTGGCGAGCGCGAAAAAGCGGAATGAAGGAGACAGTTTTCCCCCAACACAGAGGACCGGAGTCTGAAGATGAAAGAAGATACGGAACGCGGATGCTTTTCCTCTCTCTCTCACTCTCTTTTTGGAGGAGAGGAGGAGGAGGAGGGGGAGGAGGGGGGAAAAAAGGGAGGAAAGAGAGAGAGAGAGAAAAAAAAAAGAAAAAAAAAGAGAGAGAAAGAACTTCAGCCCAAATGGAAGGAAAGAAGGAAGGAAGGGAACAGCCCCGAAGGAGGAGAAAAAAAATAAAACAAAAAAACGAGACAGCAGCTCCCTTTGCAAGAATGTACAAATCCGGGAGATGGAAGGAGAGGCGTCGCCTTTGCAAGACAATTGCAATTTTTCAAAGCAAAAAGGACATTTGAAAGCATACACACAAATAATAATAACAATAACAATAACAATAATAATTGGGAGGGGTTGTTTGGTGCCTTCTCTCTCTCTCTCTTTCTTTCTCTCTCTTTCTCTCTCTCTCTCTTTCTTTCTCTCTCTTTCTCTCTCTCTCTCTCTCTTTCTTCCCCCCCACCCCACCCCAAATCCCTTTCTTTCTTTCTTTCTTTCTTTCTTTTTTTCTTTCTTTTTGTCTTCCCCCTCCAGGTGAATGGAAAGGGTGGGAGATTAATGGCAGAGCTGCCTTTTAAAGGCGTCAGCATATTTTAAATATAGCCGGAATTTGTCAGGGAAAAAAGGAGAAAGAGAGAGGGGGGGAAAAAAAGGGTGGAGGGGAAGGACAGGTGGGAGGGGGGGGGCAGGAGGAGGAGGAGGGAAACGGGGTGGGGTGGGGGACACGCAGGAGGAAAGGGGGGGCCTGTGCCCCCTCCCTCCCTCCCTCCCTCTCTCTCCCCCACCCCTCCTTACACAAATTAAGGCATTGTGTCTGGATGTTCCCAAGCTCGCCAGATGTGGTTTGGAAGATTTTGGAAAGAGGGGGGCAAAAATAATTCACTTTTGCGGAGATGTTCCTTCAACTTTTTTTCGGGGGTCTCCCAGGCAGAAGCTGCACCTGTTGAATTTCCGGATAGATAGATAGATAGATAGATAGATAGATAGATAGATAGATAGATAGATAGATAGATAGATATACATACACATACATATCTTTTCGGGGCGCTAAATGAAGATCTCGTGGCCTGATGTTGGGCGTGGCTGAAAAAAGGAGGACTAGGATGCCCTTGGGGCGACTGGGGTTAGAGGCGGCCCCAAAGATGGCGGGGGGGAGGCCGTGCCCCCCAAAGTCTCCCCACACCTAAAGGGGAAACAATGGGAATCGTGGAGTTTTAAGGAAACTCTTTTGTCAAAACCTCAGTTTTCCTAAATCAGCCGTGCTAAGAACTACAACTCCCAGAATTCCTAGCAGTGGAACAGCCGTGCTTGCAAGGAGATTCTGGGAACTGCCCAGCCGGAATTCTCACTCATTTAGCTGGGCTAGAACTACAACTCCCAGAATTCTTAGCCAGCAGAATATTCAGGCCGGCTGGGGATTCTGGGAACCGCCGAACTAAACCCACAGCCGGTAGTTCTAACCAGCAGGGTCGGAACTACAGCTCCCAGAATCCCTAGCAGGGGAACATCCATGCTGCTGGGGATTCTGGGAACTGTCAAGCAAGCACCACACCTAGTCCCTCAACCAGCTGTGCTAGAACTACAGCTCCCAGAATTCCTAGCATTGTAACATCCCTGCCAACAGAATCCCTCAAAACCAGCTGTGCTAGAACTACAACTCCCAGAACTCCTAGCATTGTAACATCCCTGCCAACAGAATCCCTCAAAACCAGCTGTGCTAGAACTACAACTCCCAGAATTCCACATCCCTGCCAACAGAGTCCCACAACCAGCTGTCCTAGAACTACAACTCCCAGAATTCCTAGCCTTGTAGCATCCCTGCCAACAGGGGATTCTGGGAACCGCCGAGCTAAACCCACAGCCGGTAGCTCTAACCTCCAGGGTCAGAACTACAGCTCCCAGAATCCCTAACAGGGGAACATCCATGCTGCTGGGGATTCTGGGAACTGTCAAGCAAGCACCACACCTAGTCTCTCAACCAGCTGTGCTAGAACTACAACTCCCAGAACTCCTAGCATTGTAGCATCCCTGCCAACAGAGTCCCACAACCAGCTGTGCTAGAACTACAACTCCCAGAATTCCTAGCATTGTAACATCCCTGCCAACAGAGTCCCACAACCAGCTGGGCTAGAACTACAACTCCCAGAATTCCTAGCATTGTAACATCCCTGCCAACAGAGTCCCTCAACCAGCTGTGCTAGAACTACAACTCCCAGAACTCCTAGCATTGTAGCATCCCTGCCAACAGAGTCCCACAACCAGCTGTGCTAGAACTACAACTCCCAGAATTCCTAGCATTGTAACATCCCTGCCAACAGAGTCCCTCAACCAGCTGTGCTAGAACTACAACTCCCAGAATTCCTAGCATTGTAGCATCCCTGCCAACAGAGTCCCACAACCAGCTGTGCTAGAACTACAACTCCCAGAATTCCTAGCATTGTAACATCCCTGCCAACAGAGTCCCACAACCAGCTGGGCTAGAACTACAACTCCCAGAATTCCTAGCATTGTAACATCCCTGCCAACAGAGTCCCTCAACCAGCTGGGCTAGAACTACAACTCCCAGAACTCCTAGCATTGTAGCATCCCTGCCAACAGAGTCCCACAACCAGCTGTGCTAGAACTACAACTCCCAGAATTCCTAGCATTGTAACATCCCTGCCAACAGAGTCCCACAACCAGCTGTGCTAGAACTACAACTCCCAGAATTCCTAGCATTGTAACATCCCTGCCAACAGAGTCCCACAACCAGCTGGGCTAGAACTACAACTCCCAGAATTCCTAGCATTGTAACATCCCTGCCAACAGAGTCCCACAACCAGCTGTGCTAGAACTACAACTCCCAGAATTCCTAGCATTGAAACATCCCTGCCAACAGAGTCCCACAACCAGCTGTGCTAGAACTACAACTCCCAGAATTCCTAGCCTTGTAACATCCCTGCCAACAGAGTCCCACAACCAGCTGTGTTAGAACTACAACTCCCAGACTTCCTAGCATTGTAACATCCCTGCCAACAGAGTCCCACAACCAGCTGGGCTAGAACTACAACTCCCAGAATTCCTAGCCTTGTAACATCCCTGCCAACAGAGTCCCACAACCAGCTGTGCTAGAACTACAACTTCCAGAACTCCTAGCCTTGTAACATCCCTGCCAACAGGGGATTCTGGGAACCGCCGAGCTAAACCCACAGCCGGTAGCTCTAACCAGCAGAGTCAGAACTACAGCTCCCAGAATCCCTAGCAGTGGAACACCCATGTTGCTGGGGATTCTGGGAACTGTGACTGTCAAGCTAGAACTATACCTAGTCCCTCAAAACAAGCTCTGCTAGAACTACAACTCCCAGAATTCCACATCCCTGCCAACAGAGTCCCTCAAAACCAGCTGTGCTAGAACTACAACTCCCAGACCTCCTAGCATTGTACCATCCCTGCCAACAGGGGATTCTGGGAACCCCTCAAGCTAAATCCACAGCCGGTAGCTCTAACCAGCAGGGCCCAGCGCTACAGCTCCCAGAATTCCTAGCGGGTGAACAGCAGGGGATGCTGGGAACTGCCAATTCCTGACCACCGCAGGCCTTCGAGTCAGGGAGGTTAATTTGCGAAGGCCCGGGCCTTTCATGGCGTTTAAAAAACCCGTATTTTTGCCAGCGCCTCGGAATCCGTTCAGCAAAAAGCGGCTCTTTGGCTATATAATTATCTTGGCTTAGAGCAAACCTTTCATTTTGCAGCCCTCCAAAAACCTCAGAGCTTCCAGGGCACCTTGTAAACCTGCACCGGGCCTCACTTAGCATATTTAACAAGCGCAAAGGTGCATTTTGGGTTTGCGGGTTTTGCGAGGCTGAATCGGAGAAGGGATTTTGGGCGAAAAACTGCGAAAGGAAGAGAGAGAGAGAGAGAGAGAGAGAGATAGATGGGAAGGAAAAGAAAAGGAAGGAAGGAAGGAAGGAAGGAAGGAAGGAAGGAAGGAAGGAAGGAAGGAAAATAAGAGAGAGAGAAGGAAGGACGGAAGGAAGGAAGGAAGGAAGGAAGGAAGGAAGGAAGGAGAATAGGAGAGAGAGAAGGAAAGAAAGAAAGAAGAGAGAGAGAGAGAAAGAAAGAGAGAGAGAGAGAGAGAGATGGGAAGGAAAAGAAAAGGAAGGAGGGAAGGAAGGAAGGAAGGAAGGAAGGAAGGAAGGAAGGAAGGAAGGAAGGAAGGAAGGAAAATAAGAGAGAGAGAAGGAAGGACGGAAGGAAGGAAGGAAGGAAGGAAGGAGAATAGGAGAGAGAGAAGGAAAGAAAGAAAGAAGAGAGAGAGAGAGAAAGAAAGAGAGAAAGAGAGAGAGAGAGAGAGATGGGAAGGAAAAGAAAAGGAAGGAGGGAAGGAAGGAAGGAAGGAAGGAAGGAAGGAGAGAGAAAGAGAAAGAGAAAGAGAGATGGGAAGGAGAATAAGAAGGAAGGAAGGAAGGAAATAGAGAAAGAGAGAGAGAGAGAGAGATGGAAAGGAAAAGAAAAGGAAGGAAGGAAAGAGAGAGAGAGAGAGAGAAAGAGAAAGAGAGATGGGAAGGAGAATAAGAAGGAAGGAAGGTAGGAAGGAAAATAGGAGAGAGAGAAGGAAAGAAAGAAAGAAGAGAGAGAGAGATGGGAAGGAAGGAAGGAAGGAAGGAAAGAGAGAGAGAGAAAGAGAAAGAGAGATGGGAAGGAGAATAAGAAGGAAGGAAGGAAGGTAGGAAGGAGAATAGGAGAGAGAGAAGGAAAGAAAGAAAGAAGAGAGAGAGAGAGATGGGAAGGAAAAGAAAAGGAAGGAAGGAAGGAAAGAAGGAAGGAAGGAGGAAGGAAGGAAAATAAGAGAGAGAGAAGGAAGGAAGGAAGGAAGGAGAGAGAGAAAGAAAAAGAAAAAGAGAAAGAGAAAGCGAAAGAGAAAGAAAGAGAGATGGGAAGGAGAATAAGGGAAGGAAGGTAGGAAGGAGAATAGGAGAAAGAGAAGGAAAGAAAGAAAGAAGAGAGAGAGAGAGAGAGATGGGAAGGAAAAGAAAAGAAAAGGAGGAAGGAAGGAAGGAAGGAAGGAAAATAAGAGAGAGAGAAGGAAGGAAGGAAAGAAAGAGAGAGAGAGAGAGAAAGAGAGATGGGAAGGAGAATAAGAAGGAAGGAAGGAAGGTAGGAAGGAGAGTAGGAGAGAGAGAAGGAAAGAAAGAAAGAAGAAAGAGAGAGAGAGAAAGAGAAAGAGAAAGAAAGAGAAAGATGGGAAGAAGAAAATAAAAGAAGGAAGGAAGGAAAAAAAGAAAAAGAGAGAGATGGGAAGGAGAAGAAAAGGAAGGAAGGAGGGAAGGAAGAAGAATAAGAGATATATAGAGAGAAAGATGAGAAGAAGAAAAGGAAAGAAGGAAAGGAAGGAAGGAAGGAAGAAAAAAGAAAAAGAAAGAAAGATGGAAGAAGAAAAGGAAAGAAGGAAGGAAAGAGAAAAAAAGAAAGAAAAAAGAAAGAAAGATGGGAATGAGAAGGAAGGGAGGAGAGAAAGAACGAAAGAAAGAAAGGAAGGAAGGAAGGAGAAAAAGAAAGAAAGAGAGAGAGAGGGAGGGAGATGGGAAGGAGAAGAAAAGGAAGGAAAGAAGAAAGAAAGGAAGAAAGAAAGGAAGAAGAATAAAAGAGAGAGAAGGAAAGAAAGAAAGAAAGAAAGAAAGAAAGAAAGAAAGAAAGAAAGAAAGAAAGAAAGAAAGAAAGAAAAGGAACCCAGGTTCTGTGATCTGTACCGGGGAAACCGAGATAGTTGAACTTTCTTTGGCTGCATTCACACATGATGCTGGGCTGGCTGTAAATTTGCATCGTATTTTTCTTTCTCTTTTTTTCTTTCTTTCTTTTTTTGGCCCCTTAATGTGTTATTTAAACGCAGCCCACTTAATTCCTATTTTGCTGCCTCGCGCCCGTCTCGAAAACGTAATAATTCAGTAAATAAGCATATTGTAACCAACCACAATCTGGGTTTCCTCGCTGTCGAAAATATATAAATATATATCTTGCAAAAAAAAAAAAAATAAATAAGAGAGAGAGAGAAGATGGCTCAGAAGCCAGCAAAAAACTAGCAGCCTCGTAAAATTCGGAACTTTTAAAACAATATACAAAGCGGCTAGTCCTCAGTGTGAAAGTGCAGGATAAATTTCTGCCAGAGTAAATCTGATTCCCTCCCCGAAACCTTAAGTGTGCAAATAAGCTGCAGCACAACAAGTTGTTGAGTGACCCAAGTAAAAGTGGCACCGAAAAAAGTGACTTAGGACCGTTTTTCACACTTACGACAATTGCGGCAAGACAGGTTGTAAAATTGGACAAAGTTTGCTTAACAACCGTGTTGCTCCCTTAAGGACTGCACTCATTCACTTAACTGTGACGAGAAAGGTCGTAAAACAGGGCAAAACTCACTTAACAACCGTGTTACTCACTTAAGGACCGCAGTGATTCACTTAACAACTGCATCAGGAAAGGTCGCAAAACGGGGCAAAGTTCACTTAACAACCGTGTTACTCAGTTAAGGACTGCGGTGATTCACCAACTGTGGCGAGAAAGGTCTTAAAATGGCGCAAAACTCCCTTCGCAAAAGTCTCGCTTAGCAACCGAAGCTCGATTTGCGGGCCGTAAGTCGAGGACTTACCTGGTCGTGCAAATCGGTGAAACCCACCAAGGCCGATCCATCCATATTTTGGCTGCAACGCCAACCTCGGAAAAACCCGAAGCCCAGCTCAAGCTCCCCCAAGGACGCGGGTTCGAATCGAGGCCAAAATCCCGAAGCCTCTGAGCACGCGCAGAGGGATGGAAATTTGGGGTTTCTAACCCCCCCTTTCCCCCCCCCAACTCCGTCTCTGTTCAAAGCCGGAAAGAGCTGCATTTCTCCGTGTTTACGTTGTTGGAAACGGGATCTCTGAGAAGCGCCCCCGAAATCTAAATATTTTCTTGTAACCCTTCTGGACTCGGCTTACTCGCTCTCCGCCCGGTTCTGTATACATTCCGGCTTTTTCCACGGAGTTTTTTTTGGGGGGGTCTCCCCTCTCCGAAGCCAGGATTAGGGGGCAAGGAAGGGAGGTGTTTTTTTTTTTTTTGCAAGCTGAAAACCTGGGAAAATCATAACAGAAGAAGAACATTACGGAGAAACGGAATGCAGTTAGTCCCTGATTTACGACAGTCCGTGCAAAGTTACGACGGCACCGATCGTTCCTGATCTCGTTGTTTTTTTTTGCCCCCGCCCCCCAGTTCAGTGTTTGTTCAGTTCCCAGAATTCCCCAGGCTTTCCCAGAATTCAGCATGGATAGGACAAGAGCTCATTTATTTTTTGATCGGGTAACTTGCTTAATAGACGGTGGGAATGCGGTCGTCGTAATATACCTTGATTCCAGCAAAGTGGGGGGAAAAATAATAACCCACGACAAGTTAAACGAATAAGCCGTTTAAACGTGGGATGAACGGACTGATAATTCAATACAGGTAGTCCTCGACTTACGATGGTTTCGTTTAGTGACCGTTCAAAGGCACAACGGCACTGAAGAAAAGGGACTTAGGACCGTTTTTTCACCCTTATGACCGTTGCAGCATCGGTGCGGTCAGCGATCAAAATTCAGACCGTTTGCAAACTGACCCGTGTTTATGACGGTTGCCTAGTCCCGGGAATCACTTGATCCCATTTTGTGACCTTCTGACAAGCAAAATCCACGGGGGGGATCCTGATTCTTAATCACCAACTGCAGCGATTCACTTAACAACGATGGCAAGGAAGGTTGTAAAAGGGAGCAGAACTCCCAACCACCGCCTCACTTAGCATGAGAAATTTTGGGGCTCAGTTGTGGTCGTTGAGTGGGAAGGGACCCCGGGAGGTCTTCTAGTCCAACCCCCTGCTCAAGGGCACCGGCGTGTTTTACTTCCTCAGCACGCTTCTACGGTGAGTTTTGCCGCATTTTGCAACCTTTTGGCCAGGGTTGTTCTGTGAATCACTGCCGTCGTTAAGTGAATCGTGCAGTCATTAAGCAAATCCAGCTTCCCCCGTCGTCGGAAGTCGGTTGGGACGGGCCCAAACAGCAATCCCGTGACGCGTCAATCACGCTGGGTTGATCACGTGACTGTTGGGATCCTGTGACGGTCATAAGTCATTTTTTCCGATATCGTCATAAGTTAGAACAGTCGCTAAACGAACAAGTGTTAAATCAAGGGCTAAAAATCTAATGGATGCACTGGGTTTGATGAAGAAATATCTCACCATGCCGATCAGGAACCTTTCATCCAACCAGTAAAGCTGTATAAGAGTCCAAAGCAATGAGGACTAGCGACATGCTATAGCTTGCAATGGAAGATCAATGTTGAATTTCGCCAATCTTAATCCCGGCTGGGTTTTTTCAGCTCCGGAACTGCAAAAGAGAAGGAATATTTTTGGGGAAATTCGATGAGTGTGGGGGTTTCTCCGGCACCCCAAATCCCACATGACTACAAGCTCCGATCGGCATCTTGCATTCCCTTGTGGGTTTTCCAAAGAGGGGAGAGGAATTAACAGCGCTTAATTTAATTCAATTTTGCATGGAGATTAAATTAATTAGAGCCAATTAATCGAGGCCTGGTACCCCATGGTAAAAATGTTGGGACTGGACGGGCAGACCCGGATTTCTTGCTTGGCCACACACAATTGATGAGGGCATTTGGGAATTCGGGGGGTTTCTCCTCCTCGGTGTGTACATGTGAGGAGAACGTCCCACCTAACATCAGATTTTTGCAAAATGCCTGCAAGGCTGAACCTTGGAGTAAATTGTGGTTTTTTTGCAACGGTTTGAGACTCTTCTTGATAACGCCTGCAAGGCTGAACCTTGGAGCAAACAGTGTTTTTTTGCAAGGGTTCGAGACTCGTCTTGATAATAATAATAATAATAATAATAATAATAATAATAATAATAATAATAATAATAATAATTTTATTTATATACCGCCCATTCTCCCAAAGAACTCAGGGCGGTGTACAGCCAGAATTAAAATACAAATATACAAATATACAATATCCTAGTTAAAATTAATTAAAATCATTAAATAGTTTTGGCCGAATTTTAAAACCCAAAATTAAAATCTAATTTAAAATCATTCAATTTGAACCTCCAAGGCTGAACCTTGGAGTAAATTCTGGTTTTTTGCAAGGGTTCGAGACTCGTCTTGATAATGCCTGCAAGGCTGAACCTTGGAGTAAACTGTGTTTTTTTGCAAGGGTTCGAGACTCGTCTTGATAATGCCCGCAAGGCTGAACCTTGCAGTAAATTGTGGGTTTTTTGCAACGGTTTGAGACTCTTCTTGATAATGCCTGCAAGGCTGAACCTTGGAGCAAACAGTGTTTTTTTGCAAGGGTTCGAGACTCGTCTTGATAATAATAATAATAATAATAATAATAATAATAATAATAATAATAGTAATAGTAATAATAATAATAATAATAATAATAATAATAATAATAATAATAATAATAATAATAATTTTATTTATATACCACCCATTCTCTCGAAGGACTCAGGGCGGTGTACAGCCAGAATTAAAATACAAATATACAAATATACAATATCCTAGTTAAAATTAATTAAAATCATTAAATAGTTTTGGCCGAATTTTAAAACACAAAATTAAAATCTAATTTAAAATCATTCAATTTGAACCTCCAAGGCTGAACCTTGGAGTAAATTCTGGTTTTTTGCAAGGGTTCGAGACTCGTCTTGATAATGCCTGCAAGGCTGAACCTTGGAGTAAAATGTGTTTTTTTTGCAAGGGTTTGAGACTCTTCTTGATAATGCCTGCAAGGCTGAACCTTGGAGTAAATTGTGGTTTTTTGCAAGGGTTCGAGACTCGTCTTGATAATGCCTGCAAGGCTGAACCTTGGAGTAAATTGTGGTTTTTTTGCAAGGGTTTGAGACTCTTCTTGATAATGCCTGCAAGGCTGAACCTTGGAGTAAATTCTGGTTTTTTGCAAGGGTTCGAGACTCGTCTTGATAATGCCTGCAAGGCTGAACCTTGGAGTAAAATGTGTTTTTTTTGCAAGGGTTTGAGACTCTTCTTGATAATGCCTGCAAGGCTGAACCTTGGAGTAAACTGTGTTTTTTTGCAAGGGTTCGAGACTCGTCTTGATAATGCCTGCAAGGCTGAACCTTGGAGTAAATTGTGGTTTTTTTGCAAGGGTTTGAGACTCGTCTTGATAATGCCCGCAAGGCTGAACCTTGGAGTAAACTGTGTTTTTTTTGCAAGGGTTCGAGACTCTTCTTGATAATGCCTGCAAGGCTGAACCTTGGAGTAAACTGTGTTTTTTTTGCAAGGGTTCGAGACTCGTCTTGATAATGCCCGCAAGGCTGAACCTTGGAGTAAACTGTGTTTTTTTTGCAAGGGTTTGAGACTCTTCTTGATAATGCCTGCAAGGCTGAACCTTGGAGTAAACTGTGTTTTTTTGCAAGGGTTCGAGACTCGTCTTGATAATGCCTGCAAGGCTGAACCTTGGAGTAAATTGTGGTTTTTTTGCAAGGGTTTGAGACTCGTCTTGATAATGCCCGCAAGGCTGAATCTTGGCGTAAACTGTGTTTTTTTTGCAAGGGTTCGAGACTCCTCTTGAGCTGAATCTTGGAGTAAACAGTGTTTTTTTGCAAGGGTTCGAGATTCGTCTTGATAACACCTGCAAGGCTGAACCTTGGAGTAAACTGTGTGTCTCCTCCTTGGTGCCTTTAAGAGAGGTGGACTTCAACTCCCAGAATTCCCCAGCTAGCCATGCCTGGGTTTTTTTGTCGTTGCGTGCCAAAAGCGCACGTGTGTGCCTGCACCCATAATGCAATGCGCATGCAGCCCCCCTACGCATGTATGCACCCCGTTTTCGGCCTAGTAGGCCCCTCTGCATCCTCCTGGGATCATTTTTGGTCCCAGGAGGCTGCAGTGAGGCCTGCTAGGCCCAAAATGGACTGCGAGGGGGCGGGGAGGCAGAGAGACTGCAGAGGAAGGGATTTTAAAAGAGTAAGCCGGCCAAAATTGGGTATACACATCGAAAGGAATCCATTCGCGCCAGGGAATTCTGGGAGTCGTAGTCCACCCCGTCTTAAAATTTCTAGAACACAGCCTGCCCTTTCATGCATCCCTCCAGAGCGCGTCTGGTAAACGGATCAAGGTTCGAAATATCCCCAAAGAGTTAAATCTCTGGAAAAGCTAAATAAATAAATAAATTTAAAAAATCCATTGCTGACATAAGTCAGCAAAAACCATAATTTATGTTCTAGAAAAAAAAGAGCCAGCTTGCCTCTAGGATGGGGTTGGGGGGGGAACTGGAGGAGGGGCCCCATAGCCTAGGAAGTTCCACTTTCAAAACGCTAAAGTTTCTAGTCCTCATGGATTTTTCCAAGAAGATGCAAGCTCTGAAAACGGTGCAGGAGCCGAAGGTGGGATTATTATTATTTTTTTTAAAAAAGGTTTTGCTTGGGGAGGGGTGTGCGTTGTCTTCCTCATTAAAGGCAGACCCCCGGAGACGACCCCCCCCTTCCCCAAATTCACCAGGGATTGGCAGAGTGAAGTACCTGAAACCCCAAAATCAACCCGTCGAACAGAAATTTGCCTTCGGGAAGTTGTGGGAGCTTCATCCCTGGAAGCTTTCAAGAAGAGATTGGTAGCATTTGTCAGAAATGGTGTACGATCTCTTGCTTGGGCTGCGGGTCAGTCTAGATGACCTACAGGGTCCCTTCCGACTCTGTTCATCTATCTAACCTAAGCCAGCGAGGCGAACGAGAGGGGAAAGGGCACCACCTAGAGGCCACCAGAGGAAAAACTCAGCCTGGGATTGCAGGAACAAAGAATTTTCCGATGACGACGAAACCTTCCAGCAAACTAACCTCAAATGCTGGTTTGTTTCGCGTTGCTCAGAACCAACTCTGGAGCAGGGAGTGGAACACGGAAGGCCTCGTTCTACTATTTGTTTAGTGACTGCTCGACCTTACGACGGCCCTGAAAATTAAAAAAAAACAAACAAACCACCAGCTGGGGGATTCTGGGAATTTGAAGTCCACAAATCTTAAAAGTGGTGAAGTTTGGAGACATCCTAATTTAGGGGAAGGGCTCTACGAAGGATGCTAGACCCCCCCATCCCAGCTGCTGTGGCCTAGAGGTGGAGCCCTTGCCTCGCAATCGGGAGGTTGTGAGGTCGATCCTAGGTAGAGGCAGATGTAGGATCTCCTGCTTGGGGGGGGGCAGGGGGTTGGACTAGATGACCTCCCAGGTCCCTTCCACACCCCCTTCAGGCCAGACCTAACCCAGACTTTAAAAATGATTTTAATTGCTAGTTTCTGGACCAACGATAGGTAGTCTCTTTGCAAATTGTGCGACTGACACCACTAGGCCGCGCAGCCCCGCGGAAATGTTGAGGGAGCTATATCCTCGCAGTTGTGACCCCTATCTTGATCTTGCTTGATCCATTTCCCTTGCAGACTCTCTGCCCTTCGGTGGTTACAGGGAGTCCTCGACTTGCGACCACAACGGAAGCCAACATTTCCGTCGCTAAGCGAGACAAGGGAGTTTTTGGGATATCATTCTAGCCGCCGTTGCTAAGCGAATCGCTGTTTTGGGGGGTTTGATGGTCAGAAGGTCGCAAATCGGGACACTCCGGGATGCTGCCCACCGTCATAAATGTGAGCCAGTTGCCCGAGCGTCTCAATTTTGAGCGTGGGGATTGCTGCAACGGTCGTTAAGTGTGAAAAACGGCCAGAAGTCCCTTTTTTTTTCAGTGCCGTTGTAACTTCCAGTGGTCGCTAAATGAACCTGTTGTAAGCCGAGGACTAGCTGTCATTGGTTTGGGTGTTGAGGGGGGTGACACAAAAACGAGTGTTCGGTTTGTTAAATTGGAATAAATTGGGGGCGTAATTTTCATTGTGTACCTCAGACATTTTCACACCCCAGTTTTACACGTGTGAAGAATATACAGGTAGTCCTCGCCTTACGACGGTTCATTTAGTGACCGCTCAAAGTGACAATGGGACTGGATAAAGTAACTTAGGACCATGTTTCACAGTTATGACATCGGCAGCTGTGGTCAGGTCATCAAAATTTGGACGCTTGGCAACGGATTCGTATTTATGACGGTCGCAGCATCCTGGGATGTGTGTGTATGAGTCAGGTGATTCCCTTTTGCGACCTTCGGACAAGCAACGTCAACGGGGGAAGCCAGATTCATTTAACGACCGTGTTATCAATTTAAGAACTGCGTTGAT
This sequence comes from Pantherophis guttatus, assembly GCF_059756535.1. Classification (NCBI taxonomy): domain Eukaryota; kingdom Metazoa; phylum Chordata; class Lepidosauria; order Squamata; family Colubridae; genus Pantherophis; species Pantherophis guttatus. The sequence continues at coordinate 2,171,921 of NC_142066.1, read as the reverse complement.
TCGCTTAACAACTTTGGCAAGAAACGTCGGAAAACAGTACCAAATTCGCCGAACAAAATACCTCATTTTAACAACAGTAATTTTGGGCTCAATTGCGGTCGTAAGTTGAGGACTACCTGTACAGATATCCTCGACTTACAACAGTTCATTTAGTGACCGTTTGAAGTTACAGCGGCGCTGACAAAAAGGGACTTACGACCGTTTTTCACGCTTACGACCGTTTGCAGCATCCCCCCCCCCGGTCACGTAATCAAAATTCAAACGCTTGGCATGGCTGACTCGTATTTATGACGGTCGCCGCGTCCCCGGAGTCACGCAATCCTCCTTCCGACAAGCCACGTCGATGGGGGAAGCCGGATTCAGTTAACAACCGTGTCCACAAACAACGGAAGCGTTTCGCTTAACAACGGTTGCCGTAAACACGGTCGTAAAAGGGAGCAAAACGCGCTTCACCGCTGTCTTTTTTTAGCAACGTGAAACGTTGGTGGTCGTAAGACCGAGGACTGCCTGTACAATTTGCACGTTCGTTCTCCTTATATCGGCAGTTCGGCGGTTCGAATCCCTCCTGCGTGAGCAGGGGGTTGGACTAGATGACCTTCCGAGGTCCCATCCGACTCTGTTAATCTGTAATCAGCTGCGTTCGTTCCCCTGCCGGGCAGACGCCGAATGCCCCCACGGCTCCGTGCAAATGACATTCCGATTCCGTGCACGGAGTTGTGCGGCTGGGATGCACAACGCCGAAACGGCAGCAGCTTCAGAAGGAAGACCTGCTGGGCTTGGAAGGGAAGTGTGAGATTGTGACGGGAAGCCGAACAAGCCGAGACACAACCCCGGCGTCGAGGGTCACAAAGTGAGAAAGCAGGCTTGGAAAAACCACCGAGAGAAATGCAAAAAAAAAAAGTGACCTGCTCCCTTTAAGGACCGTCTGAGCCAGTAGTGGGATTCAGCCAGTTCGCACCTATTCGGGAGAACCGGTTGTTGGAAGAAATCTTATTTTGTTTTTTTCCACTTTACGGGACTAATCCTGTAAGGAAGGCAGGAAGGAAACATTCTGGTGGCGTTTCTAGCCTAATCTTTATTGCCCTGCTTACAGAAACTGCCTCTCTGCTTAACCCTTGTTACATTGTAACCAATAAGTCGAAGTGCCCATCGATGTGAGTGACGGAGGAAAAGGCCCCAAATCGGGCGTGACTCGCTTAACAACGGCTTTTGCTTAACGAATGGGAAATTCCGGTTGCAACGGCGGTTGCGAGTCGAAGATTGGAGCTGTAACTGGGGCTCAAGGCTCGGACCGTGTGCAGAGTGCAATTCGCTCCCTCCCTCTCTCTCTCTCTCCTCCCCCATCGGTCAAGCAGGGTCCTGGGTAGGTTGACATCTGTGGAAGAGAATAATTGTTGAAATGAGGGGTCCTGGGGTGGTCTCAGAGGAGGGTGGTTTTCTTGCAGGACGTCTCATGACCCAACTAGGGAACATTATCAGTATTAGAAAAAAAGAGGAGGCTGCGGGGAGGAGGAGGAGGAGGAGGAAGATTGTGGGGTCCTTGGTGGTCTCTGAGCTTAGTTGTTTCCCTGAAGACGTTTCATGACCCAACTAGGGATCATCATCAGTGCTAGAAGGGAGAAGGATTTGTAGAAGGAGGAGGAGGAGATCCTTAGTGCTCTCCGAACTGGGATGACGATTTCCACAACAAACCGAACCCCCTTCCTGAAATAATCCATCGTCTCCGTTCACACAATCCTCCAGATCAGGTTTCGGCTAAGTCTCCTGCAGCTAAGCCCCCCCTCTCCCCCAAGCCCCCCCTCTCCCCTTCCCCAAATCCCCCCTCCGAACCAGGAACCCCCAGGAGGTGCCACAAAAACCACAAAACGGCAAGAGAAATCCTCCTTGGGGAGGGAGGTCCCCCCCCCAGCCAGGTCAGACCCTCCCCAGTTTGGGGGTTTCTCCGTGTGAAAAAAAACGGGGGGAAAAAAAGAGCCCCCATCGGATGCTTCAACACGCCAGGCCCTCATTCTCAGTTTACCCGGTTGCTAGGCAACCGTCTCTCCAAGCAGGCATTCATCCGGGGGCCATTGGCGAGGAACTAAGGGGGCTTCGAGGTGGGGGGGGGAGACCCAGACCCGAATTCTGCTGGGGTGGATTAAATTTGGGGACCAAGTCGTATTCCAGATGTTCTAAAAGCTGCCGGATGTTCTTCCCAGGGGTTTTGCGGGATAAAAGAAACGGGCGTTTGCGTACGTCACAACTTGCGGTGGACATTTTGAAAAGGGAGGGGTCCTTAGCTTTGGGGGACTCCCCCCTCCCCAATTCTCACCGTAAACCTGGAGCTCGGTGGGCCCTGCTTGCAAACTGTGGGTATCAGTTCGCTCGACAATTTTGGGGATGCTCTCCGTGACGCCTCCCCACTCCGTTGCTTAGATTTCCGTTTCTTCTCCAAAAGGGGAATACAGGCGGTCCTCGACTTACGACAGTACATGTAGTGTCCGTTTGAAGTTACAACGGCACCGGAAAAAGGGACTGAGGACCGTTTTTCACACTTAACGACCGATGGTCACAAGATCAAAATTCGGACGCTCGACAACTGGCTCGTATTTAAGACGGTCGCAGCGTCCTGGGGTGGGGTGGGGTGTCAGGCGATCCCGTTTTGCGACCTTCTGACCAGCAAAGTCCACCGGGAAGCCGGATTCGCTTTAACGACCGTGTTACTCACTTAACAACGCAGCGATCCACCTAACAACATTGCCAAGGAAGATGGTAAAAGGGGGCGACATTCACTTAACCAATATCTTGTTTTAGCCATGTTTGGATGCAATTGTGGTTAAATCGAGGCCTACCTGCCATCGGAGTTTAATCGGAGCTTAATCGGAGGAGAATCCAGTGAGCCACCTTTTCCGATGATTTTATCCCAAGCCAAAAGTTTTTGTGAGCTGCGTTTACAGCTCAGGAAAACTTCAGCTTTCCGCATAAAATGTTTCCTTCCTGGGTTGTTTCTTTTTGTCGCTGTCAATTTATCGCCGTTTCTCTTTCTACGAAGCCTTTCGTCTGGCATTTTCGGTAGCTTTCCACACAAGGCAGAAAGTTTGAAACGAGCCGCTGAACGAGTCTACAGAACGGCTCTTCCAGGTAATCCTCAACTTGCGACCACAAGAAATCGGGTTTAATTTGGACCTTCGTGTTATGTGTGAACTAGTGGCTCGTTCAACAAATCCTGATTAGTGTAATACGAGAATCCAGCCGATAAAATTAAAGAATGGGAAACCTGCGAAGACAAAAGCCTCAGTTCTCACCCCGAATAATCCTCAATTTATAATCTTATATTATAATCTCCGGTGCGAAAAAAGGAGGCTGGATGTATGGTTTAGAGCAGTGATGGTTACCCTTTTTGCCGTCGTGTGCCAAAAGCGGGGGGAAGCATGGGGGGGGGTCGCATCCATGCGTGCCCACACCCATAATTCAGTGCGCCCCACTCCCCCCGCATAGGCACGCGTGACACCCCTGTGATCCCCCCCCGCTTTTGGCACGTGATGGCACGGTGGGCCCAGTAGGCCCGTTTTTCGCCCTCCCCAGGCTCCAGAGGCTTATTTGGAGCCTGGGGAGGGCGAAAACGCCCTTCCTCACCTCCCTCGAGGCCCTCCGGTGGCCGGAAATAGCCTTCTGGTGGGCCTGCAGAATGCTTCTGGAGATGGGGGGTGGGTGGGTGAAAAACGGGGCACACAAATGCCCCAGGAGGCCAAAAAAATGGGCAAAACCCGCCCGCTTTTCACTTCCCCCGCCTCCAGAAGATAGAAAGAGACAGAGGGAGATAGAAAAAGAGAGAGAGAGGGAGAGAGAGAAAGGGAGGGAAAGAAAGAGAGAGAAAGAGAGAGGGAGATATAGAGAGAGACAGAGAGGAGAGACAGAAGGAAAGGGAGAGAGGGAGGGAGAGAGAGAAGGAAAGAGAAAGGAGGAAAGAGAGGGAGAAAGAGAGAGAGAGAAAGAAAGAGACAAAGAGATGGAAAGAAAGAGAAAGAGAGGGAGATATATAGAGAGAAAGAGAGGAGAGAGACAGAAAGAAAGGGAGAGAGGGAGGGAGAGAGAGAAGGAAAGAGAAAGAAGGAAAGAGAGAGGGAGAAAGAGACAGAGAGAAAGAAAGAGAGAGAGAGAAAGAGATGGAAAGAGAGAAAGAAAGAAAGAGGGAGATACAGAGAGAGAAGGAGAGAGAGACAGAAAGAAAGGGAGAGGGAGGGAGAGAGAGAAGGAAAGAGAAAGAAGGAAAGAGAGGGAGAAAGAGAGAGAGAGAAAGAAAGAGACTGAGAGAGAGAGAGAAAAGAAAGGGAGAAAAAAGAAAGAGAGAGAGAGAGAGAGAAAGAGAGGGTGGGAGAGAGAAAAGGAAAGAGAGGGAGGGAGAGAAAGAGAAAGAGAGGGAGAGAAAGAAAGAGGGAGAGAGCGAGAAAGAAAGAAAGAAAAACAGAGGTGAAGAGAGAGACAGAAAGAGGAAGACAGAGAGAGAGAGAGAAGAGAGACAGAGAGAGATTTCTCAAGATCCTTGGGGCTGAGAAGAATTCCTGCAAAACTTGAGTTTTCTGAAGTGGATCACTAAGATTCCCAAACAACTGAAAAAACGATCTAGTAAAAAGAAAATGGACTGTTAAATTAGCCACGCCCACCTAGCCACGCCCACCCAGCTGATCCGGGCCCCCAACAGTCTGAGGGACCGTGAATTGGCCCCCCAATTTAATAAGTTTGAGGACCCCTGGTTTAGAGAGAGAACCAAAAGAAACGAGGACGGGGCACAGATGTAACTACGGGGTCCTTGGTGCTCTCTGGGCTTCGTTTTCTTACAGACGTTTCATTACCCTTCTACGTAACATCATCAGTGCTAGAAGGGAGCGGGGTTTACTCTCTTTTTATGTATGAAATACAGGTAGGCCTTGATGTATGATCATGATCGAGCCGAGAATCTCTCTTGTTGCTAAACCGGGACCGTTGTTAAGTGAGGTTTGCCCCATCTTACGACCTTTCTTGCCACCGTCGTTAAGTGAATCCCCGCACTTGTTAGCCACACATCAATTCGAGTCAAGTTGCCAAGCGTCCGGATTTTGAATCACGTGACCGCGGGGAATGCTGCGACGGCCATTAAGTGTGCGAAAAAACGGTCCGAGGTCGCTCTTTTTTCAGTGCCGTGGTCACTTCGGTCACTAAATGAACCGTCGTAAGTCGAGGACTATCTGTATTTTCATTTTCTTGCTAATTTATGCCTTTTTTTCTTCTTCTTGGGAGTGGTCCAGAAGAGAGGGTGGGAAGGAGTGGCGGGGAGAAGGAAGCATGCAAAAAAAGGATTCCTTACAGGGTAATCCATTGGGTTTCCAAGAGCTAAACTGATGGGAAGGGATCCTGGAGTCTGCCCCCTTGTGGTAGGCAGCAAGCATTACATCCTCCTCTTCTGGCAGCGTTGAACTAACGACTACTAGACTCATTATCCCCAATTAGCTCCAGTTGCTTTACTGGGTCACTGGGTTGGTATGGTTGTGTATGGGTGTGACTGCACTCCTGCACCATAGGTAGTCCTCGACGTACGACGGATCATTTAACAATTGTCCGAAGTAACGACAGATTCCCCAGAAAAGGTGATTTTGGGCCACTCACCGGGAGACGGTGAGTTCTAGTCCCGCCTTAGACATAAAAGCCAGTGGGTGACTTTGGGCCAATCACCAGGAGACGGTGAGTTCTAGTTCTGCCTTAGGCATGAAAGCCAGCTGGGTGACTTTGGGTCAATCACCAGGAGACAGTGAATTCTAGTCCCGCCTTAGACATAAAAGCCAGTGGGTGACTTTGGGCCAATCACCAGGAGACGGTGAGTTCTAGTCTCGCCTTAGGCATTAAAAGCTGCTGGGTGAAGCAATCACTAGGAGATGGTGAGTTCTAGTTTTACCTTGGCATGAAAACCAGCTGGGTGACTTTTCACCAATCACCAGGAGACGGTGAGTTCTAGTCCCGCCTTAGGCATGAAAGCCAGCTGGGTGACTTTGGGCCAATCCCTTCCTCTCAGCCCAGCCCACCTCACAGGATCGTTGTGGGGAAATCAGAACGAGGAATGTGGGGTTTGGTTTTTTTTGATATATTCACCGTCTTATTTGTAGCAATAGTAAAAGTGGGGTACAAATCAATCAATTGATCACAAATTTAAAAATACTTCCCAATTTATTGAGATTTACGAGTTTGAGATTGGTGGGAAAGACTTCCTACAGGACGTAAACTCCAGAAGAAAATTTCTGCTAAATCTTTCACTGGAAGATAAAAATCACATTTCCGTGAGAAAACAAGTCTTGGGAAAAGAGGAATTTTGGCCTAAATCTGGAGAAAACCTTCAGGGTCCGAGCACAGTCACGGCCGAAATCCGTCGGTTGGACAAAGCCGGAAAAAACACCGATGCATCAGAGAAGCGAGGAATTCTGGGAAAAAAACCTTCGGGGGGGGGCGGCGAAATCCAGTCCCTTCCTTTGGTTGGAAAAAGGAAAGGAGACCAAGAAGAAAGATTTCGGGGCATCTCCCGAAACCCCTCGGAGATTTTTGCTCCCTGAAACTCCTCTTGACAGTTGTGTCTATGCACAAACTCCCGTCCTCAAAGTTCACAACGTCTGTGCGGAAGGATTCACACCCCGTCCGGGAGTCGTGGTTATGCACCCGGCTTTGCGCACACCGGACGTGGCACCGTCGCACTGGCGCCGCCGTTCTTGTTCGGCTCCTCGCGGTCCCACCTGCCGCAGCAGAAGAGGTCTGGTCTTCCGGGCTAGGAAACGCCCCCCTCGACGCCCGACGGCGAGGAGCACCACCACAGCCGGAGAGCGTTGTCGCCCCGTGGCCGAGGAAGGGTGGAGGGCAGACGGTCCCTTCCTCCTTCTCCTCCTTCCGCCTCATCCTCTCCACTGTCCGGCAGGTCGGGAAACTGGCGCTGGCCAGAGGCCGTGGCCAACAGAGGGAGGGTGGGGTGGAGGCTGAAAGGAAGAGGCGGGAGGATTAGGTTCAAGGCCCGAGTAGCCACATCTGGAACGCCAGCCCGGCTCTTACGGATTAAGGGTGACCCCCACAGCTGGAGGAGCTATTAGAAAGAGGCAGCATAAGCACCGGATGCAGCATTAATACCCCGCAGGGATTGGGGGGGCTCTGCTACAGATCCAGAGGATGGGAGAACGCCCCATCGCAAAACTGGAACCGGAGACTTTCATTTTACTTATTTTACTTCCTATTTTGATTCTATTCTTCTTCCTAATTAACTCTATTCTATTCTAATTCTATATTTTATAATTCATTCTATTCTATTCTATTCTATTCTTCTGTTCTGTTCTTATATTTTATTATTTGTTCTAATTCTATATTTTATTATTCATTCTAATTCTATATTTTATTATACATTCTATTCTATTCTATATTTTATTATTCATTCTATTCTATACTAATTCTATATTTTTACACATTTTATTCTATACTAATTCTATATTCTATTCTAATTCTATATTTTATTATACATTCTATTCTATATTTTATTCATTCTATTCTAATTCTATAATTTATTATACATTCTATTCTATTCTATATTTTATTATTCATTCTATTCTAATTCTATATTTTATTATACATTTTATTCTATACTAATTCTATTTTATTATTCATTCTATTCTAATTCTATTTTATTATTCATTCTATTCTAATTCTATATTTTATTATACATTTTATTCTATACTAATTCTATTTTATTATTCATTCTATTCTAATTCTATATTTTATTATTCATTCTATTCTAATTCTATATTTTATTATACATTCTATTCTATTTTATTATTCATTCTATTCTATACTAATTCTATATTTTATTATACATTTTATTCTATACTAATTCTATATTTTATTATTCATTCTATTCTAATTGTTTCCTAACAAGTTGGGACCTCAACTCCCAGAATCCCTTTCGAGCACAGCCAAGTTTCCTCAGCTGTTGTTTACTAACAAGTTGGGACTTCAATTCCCAGAATTCTTAGCTGTGCTTGAAAGGGATTCTGGGAGTTGAAGTCCAACTAGTTTGCAAACTACAGAGCACAGCCAGGTTTCCTCAGCTCTGCTGTTTCCTAACAAGTTGGACTCCAACTCCCAGAATCCCTTTCGAGCACAGCACGTTTCCTCAGCTCTGTTGTTTCCTAACAATTTAGGACTTCAACCCCCAGAATCCCTTTCGAGCACAGCTATGTTTCCTCAGCTGTTGTTTCCTAACAAGTTGGATGTCAACTCCCAGAATCCCTTTCAAGCACAGCCAAACTTCCTTGGCTGTTGTTTCCTAACATGTTGGGACTTCAACTCCCAGAATCCTTAGCTGTGCTTGAAAGGGATTCTGGGAGTTGAAATCCAACTTGTTTGCAAACCACAGAGCATAGCCAGGTTTCCTCAGCTCTGTTGTTTCTTAACAAATTGGACTTCAGCTCCCAGAATCCCTTTCGAACACAGACATGTTTCCTCAGCTCTGTTGTTTCCTAACAAATTGGACTCCAACTCCCAGAATCCCTTTCAAGCACAGCCATGTTTCCTCAGCTCTGCTGTTTCCTAACAAGTTGGACTTCAACTCCCAGAATCCCTTTCAAGCAGCCATGTTTCCTCAGCTGCTGTTTCCTAACAAGTTGGACTTCAACTCCCAGAATCCCTTTCAAGCACAGCCATGTTTCCTCAGCTGTTGTTTCCTAACAAGTTGGGACTTCAACTCCCAGAATCCTTAGCTGTGCTCAAAAGGGATTCTGGGAGTCGAAGTCCAACTTGTTTGCAAACCACAGAGTAGTAGAAGAAGCTGGTTCAAACAGGGTCTCTCTCTCTCTGCTTGCGGGGAGTCAGAGCTGTCCTGGGTGGGCAGCGGGAAGCAGAGGCACTCCGACACCCCAATACACACCTTAAAAGCTTTGGGGGTCACTCCTCACCCCCCCCCCCACAAACCCCTGCGGGATTCTAGAGCCCAGTTTGAACCTTAAAAGGCAGACCCTCGAATTCCTCCTTCCCAATGGCACCCGAGCAGAATTCGCACCTGATCCCGTTCACACAGTCTCCCACGGCCTGGAACTGCAGGACGGGCTGTAACACGGCCGGGGGGTCATCAGGGGGAGGCTGGGTGGTGTCCCAGGCCGTAATCTGGCCACTGGTGTTCCCACTCAGCAAATACCGTCCGCTCCTGTTGAGGAAAAAGCACGAGAAATCCGCTTGAATTGCAGCTAGTCCTCGACTCGTGGCCAAAATGGAGCCCGTTTCGTGACCCAACTAGGTAACGTCATCAGCACTGGAAGAGAGGGAGGCTTGCTCCCTGTTTATATAGGGTGGAGCTTGCCTTGCTCATGTTGGTCGGGGTGTGTTTCTCTTCTCAGTGCTTCTTCTATTAGGGTATTGTTTTCTGCTGGGTTGTTTGTCTGGGGTTAATCCCTGCTTATCTGAATGTCGGCTGGTGGACAGTTGTGTGTTCTGGTCTATTTGTAGCCCAGATGGGGTAACCTAGTTGGGTCATGAAACGTCTGTAAGATAAGCACCAAGGTCAGAGAACAGCAAGGACCCTACAGTCCCCCTCCTCTCCTCTTCCTCCTTTTCCTCCTATACCCCACCTGCTCCTCTTCTTCCTACCCCCTCCTCCTTCTCTCCTTCCTCTTACCTTGCTCTTCCTCTTCCTCCTATCCTCCTTCTACCCTCCTCCTCCTATTCTCATTGTCCTCTCCCTCCTATACTCCTCTTTCTATAACCCTCCTCCTCCTTCTACTCTCCTCCTCCTCTTATCGTCCTCATCTCCTCTTCCTCTTCCTCCTATACTCGTGCTCCTCTTCCTCCTACCCCCTCCCCCTCCTATTCTGTCCTCTCCCTCCTATACTCCTCTTCCTCCTTTCTATAACCCTCCTCCTCCCCCTATACTCACCTCCTCCTCTCTTCCTCCTTTTTCTTACCCCCTCCTCCTCCTATTGTCCTCACCTCCTCCTCTTCCTATCCTCCTCCTGCTCCTCTTCCTCCTTTCTATCCCCCTCCTCCTCCTATTCTGTCCTCTCCCTCCCCTCTCCCTCCTATACTCCTCTTCCTCCTTTCTATAACCCTCCTCCTCCTCTACTCCCCTCCTACTCCTCTTCCTTTCTCCTATCCCCCTCTTCCTTCTACCCCTTCCTCCTATTCTCATTGTCCTCTTCCTCCTCTTTCTATAACCCTCCTCCTCCTTCTACCCTCTTCTCATCATCCTCACCTCCTCTTCCTCCTATACTCCTCCTGCTCCTCTTCCTCCTTTTTCCTATCCCCTCCTACTCCTCCTAGTCTAATCGTCCTCACCCCCTTCTCTTCTTTCTATACTCCATCCATTCCTCTTCCTCCTCTTTCTATCACCGTCCTCCTATCCTTCCTCTTCCTCCTACCTGCTCCTTCTCTCCTCATTGTCCTCCCCCCCTCTTCTTCCCCCCTCCCTTCTAGCCCTGATGAGGTTCCCTAGTTGGGTCACGAAACGTTTGCAAGAAAACCCCCCAGCTCAGAGACGCACACCCCTCTCCCCAAGGATCCCCGACGAAGTAGAAAACCATCTCCCCCCAGAGATGAGGACAGGAGGGGGATCCCCTCCAGACGATCACTTACGGATCCAGGTCAAAATACATCCTCTGGTTGGTGGCCACCGTACGGGAGAGCGAGAAGACGATTTCGCCTGGCTGTCGGAGGTCCCAGCAGAGAATCTCGGCGTCCTGGCGGGGAATCGAGACGCTTAAAAAAAAACGGAGAAGGAACGAGCCGAGCTCCCGTCTCCTTAACCCGCCAGCCAGCCCAGAACTGGGTTCAAGTAACAAGACAGCCGCTGTACCGTTGCTAAGTCCCTCCCTCCCACCCAGCTTCGGGCTTTTCTACCTTACGGCCGCCGGTGAAGAGGTAAAAGCCGTCCGGGGAGAAGACGGCGTGGGTGACGCCCCCGCGGTGCCCGACGAGCATCGCCAAGGGGTCCCCCTCGGCGCAGGAGTAGAGGCCGACGGTCTTTGCGTACGACGCGCAGGCGTAGAGCGGTTGCGTCGGGCTGAACGCGATGCAGGAGATAATTCCGCTTTGCCCTTGTTTCTTCACTGGAAAGAAAAGGGGGCCCCTAATTAATCCACCATTAAAATCCATGCAGCTATGAAACGGGGGCTTTCGGGGGGGGACAGGGACCCCCCCCACCCCGATGCACCCCATTTGGAGGTTCTCCCGATGCCAGAAGACGGGACGATGTGAATCCGGCTGGCGTCCCACGTTCGACAACGTTCGACACTGGAAGAAGCGACTTACGACCGTTTTCCCCACACGTACGACCGTTTGCGGCATCCCCCGTGGTCGCGTGATCAAAAACCGGACGCTCGGCACAACTGGCTCGTATTTATGACGGTCGCGGCGTCCGGGATGGGGGTGGGGGTGTCACACGATCCCCTTTGCGACTGTCCGACAAGCAAAGTCAACAGGGGAGGGAGCCGGATTCACTTAACGACCACGTGACTCGCTTAACAACTGCAGGGATTTACTGGCGAGAAAGGTCGTAAAACGGGGCAAAATTCAGTTAACAACTGTCTCAATTGGCAAAATTAGAAATTTGGGGCTCCATTGTGGATGTAATTCGAAGAGAACCTGTATTCTAATGTGAGTGTTTTTTTAAAAAAATCCTGGCCCCTTTAAGAGGCATGGACTTCAACTCCCAGAATTCCACAGCCAGTGACGCTTATGGGAGACAAGGACTTATGGGAGTTGAAGTCCACGCCTCTTAAAGGGACCATTTTTAATTATTACAGATTACTTTTTATATGGATCCTTTAGAGGGGAGGAACTTTTAAAAAGGACATTGTCACGAGATGGCTAAGAGTAGTCCTCGACGTACGACCACAAGGGAGCTCCAAACCTCTGTCGCTAAGCGAGACAGTGAATCGCTGCAACCGTCATAAATAGGAGTCGGCTGCCAAGTGCCCGAATTTTCATATGACCATGGGCCAGCGGTCGTTAAGCATGAAAAAACAGGCCGAAATCGCTTTCTCCACTGCCGTCGTAACTCAAAAACGGCCGCTAAAAGAACGGTCGTAAGTGGAGAACTACCTGATTTGACTCCAGATTTCAGCTGCCTGGGGACCCGGGCTTCGCCCTCGGACCCGAACTCAGCTCCTCAAACTCACCGAACGTTGGTCTGTTTTCGCACGACCGTCCGGGCCGTGACGTGTCGAACACGCGAACCATCTTGTCGAAGCCGCAAAAGAGCCGGGCACCGTCCGGAGTGAAGCAGAGCGAGTGGGCAGCCGTCAGCTCGTCCTGGATGGAAAGGGCAAGACGGGTCTGCGGTCAAGCTCTTCCGCAGAAGAACGGTAAGCCCGTTTTTTTCTCTCCCCAGGCTCCTAGAAAGGCTCTGGTGCCTGGGGAGAGCAAAAAACGGGCCTTCCTGTCCCACCGGAAGTTGGCAAATGGGCCGTTTCTGGCCTCTGGGGGGGATGGGAAGGCCGTTTTCGCCCTCCCCAGGCTCCTAGAAAGGCTCTGGAGGCTGGGGAGAGCAAAAAACGGGCCTTCCTGTCCCACCGGAAGTTGGCAAATGGGCCGTTTCCGGCCTCTGGGGGGATGGGAAGGCCGTTTTCGCCCTCCCCAGGCTCCTAGAAAGGCTCTGGAGGCTGAGGAGAGCAAAAAACGGGCCTTCCTGTCCTACCGGAAGTTGGCAAATGGGCCATTTCCGGCCTCTGGGGGGATGGGAAGGCCGTTTTCGCCCTCCCCAGGCTCCTAGAAAGGCTCTGGAGGCTGAGGAGAGCAAAAAACGGGCCTTCCTGTCCTACCGGAAGTTGGCAAATGGGCCATTTCCGGCCTCTGGGGGGATGGGAAGGCCGTTTTCGCCCTCCCCAGGCTCCTAGAAAGGCTCTGGAGGCTGAGGAGAGCAAAAAAACGGGCCTTTTCCCCCTCACCGAGGCCCTCCGGAGGCAGGAAACAGCCTGTTTCCCTACTTCCAGTGGGCCCAGAAGGCCCGAAAATCAGCTGGCGCCGGAGCTGAGCACGTGTGCCCACCGATACGGCTACGCCATGCCACCTGTGGCACGTGTGTCATAGGTTCGCCATCACGGCCCTTCCCCATTTCTGACCGATGGCAGTCCGGTCTCTTCTTGAAAAGCTTCCAGGCACTTTTTGGGCGAGCGTGTGTTTGTATGTGATTGTGATTGTAGAGTCACAACCTTCTCCCAGGAATTATTATTATTATTATTATTATTTTTGGGGGGGGAGTCTTTTAAAAATTAGGTTGCCTTCATTACGGAACAGAATCACAGAAGAGTTGGAAGGGACCTTAGAGGTCTTCCAGTCCAGCCCCCAGCTCAAGCAGGAGAATCTAGACCATTTCAGACACATGTCTGTCCAGCCTCTTCTTTAAAAACCTCCAGGGATGGAGTAAGCACCCACAACATCTGGTGGCAAGGAGTTCCACTGGTTAATTATTTAGAATAACGGTGTTGGAAGGGGCCTTGGAGGTCTTCTAATCCGAGAAAAGGCATCACTCGGGCATCATGGAGGCTTTCGAGAAGAGACCGGACTGCCATTTGTCAGAAATGGTGTAAGGTGGAGGGGGTTGGACTAGATGACCTACGAGGTCCCTTCCAACTCTGTTAATCTGTATCTGTATCTAATTTATACCATCCCTGGTCCAATGGATGTCCAGTCTCTTCTTAACAACTTCCAGTGATGGAGCAAGCAGCCACAACTTCCGGTGGCGAGGAGTTCCACTGGTGAATTGTCCTCACTGTTGGGAAGTTTCTCCTCAATTCCAGGTTGCTTCTCTCCTTGATGAGTTTCCACCCGTTGCTTCTTCTCCTGCCTTCGGGTGCTTTGGAGAATAGCTTGACCTCCTTTCCTTTGGGGCAGCCCCTCAGATATTGGGAGGCTGCTATCATGTCTCCCCTAATCCTTCTTTTCATCAAAATAGACATAATCAGTTCCTGCAACCGTTCATCGTATAGTCCAGCAAGGGGGCTCAACTAGAGGACCTCCAAGGTCCCTTCCAACACTGTTATTCTAATAACTAACCAGTGGAACTCCTTGCCACCAGACGTTGTGGGTGCTTGCTCCATCGCTGGAGGTTTTTAAGAAGAGACCGGACAGACACTTGTCTGAAATGGTCTAGATTGAGCTGGGGGCTGGACTAGAGGACCTCCAAGGTCCCTTCCAACTCTGTTATTCTGTATGTTTTAGCCTCCAGTTCCCTAAATCCTTTTTCTTGCTCTTCTCTGCACTCAAAACATCTTTTTTTTTTAATAGCGTGGACCAAAACTGGATGGGATAGTCCAAGCTTGGCTCATTAACAGAACAAAATAAGTACAGACAACTTCGAAGGATTAATTAACTCCATTTCTGGACAAGATACAAAGCCCAGGAAGCTGGGGGTGGGGGGGGGATGAGTACCAGGGGTGAAATGCTTCCGGTTCGGACCGGATCGCCCGATCCGGTAGCAAAGGAGGCGGGTGGTTCGGAGAACCGGTAGCAAAAATCCCTGCCCCCCCTCCCTCATAGCCCAGCTGAGCCACGCAATCATCAGAGGCTTTTTTTTAATTTTTAAAAGCATTTTTTCTACAAACTCTTTGGCCGAAAAAATGCTTTTAAAAGTAAAAAAAAAAGCCTCTGCCGATCAGGCAAGTCAGCTGGGATCGTCAGAGGCTTAAAAAAGAAAAAGAAAAGCCTCTGCAGATCAGGCAAGTCAGCTGGGATCGTCAGAGGCTTTAAAAAAAAAAAGCCTCGGCAGATCAGGCAAGTCAGCTGGGATCGTCAGAGGCTTTTAAAAAAAAAAAGCCTCTGCTGATCAGGCAAGTCAGTTGGGATCGTCAGAGGCTTTAAAAAGAAAAAGAAAAGCCTCTGCAGATCAGGCAAGTCAGCTGGGATCGTCAGAGGCTTAAAAAAAAAAAAGAAAAGAAAAGCCTCTGCCGATCAGGCAAGTCAGCTGAGATCGTCAGAGGCTTTTAAAAACATTTTTTCTACAACCTCTTTGGCCGAAAAAACGCTTTTAAAAGTAAAAAAAGCCTCTGCCGATCAGGCAAGCCAGCTGGGATCGTCACAGAGGCTTAAAAAAAAAAAAAGAAAAGCCTCTGCCGATCAGGCAAGTCAGCTGGGATCGTCAGAAGCTTTTAAAAGCATTTTTTCTACAAACTCTTTGGCCAAAAAAATGCTTTTAAAAGTAAAAAAAGCCTCTGCAGATCAGGCAAGTCAGCTGGGATCGTCAGAGGCTTAAAAAAAAAGCGTCTGCCGATCAGGCAAGTCAGCTGGGATCGTCAGAGGCTTTAAAAAGAAAAAGAAAAGCCTCTGCTGATCAGGCAAGTCAGCTGGGATCGTCAGAGGCTTTAAAAAGAAAAAGCCTCTGCAGATTAGGCAAGTCAGCTGGGATCATCAGAGGCTTTTAAAAGCATTTTTTCTACAACCTCTTTGGCCGAAAAAAATGCTTTTAAAAGTAAAAAAAAGCCTCTGCTGATCAGGCAAGTCAGCTGGGATTGTCAGAGGCTTAAAAAAAAAAGAAAAGCCTCTGCTGATTAGGCAAGTCAGCTGGGATCGTCAGAGGCTTTTAAAAGCATTTTTTCTACAACTTCTTTGGCCGAAAAAAATGCTTTTAAAAGTAAAAAAAAGCCTCTGCTGATCAGGCAAGTCAGCTGGGATCGTCAGAGGCTTAAAAAAAAAAGAAAAGCCTCTGCTGATTAGGCAAGTCAGCTGGGATCGTCAGAGGCTTTTAAAAGCATTTTTTCTACAACCTCTTTGGCCGAAAAAAATGCTTTTAAAAGTAAAAAAAAGCCTCTGCAGATCAGGCAAGTCAACTGGGATCGTCAGAGGCTTAAAAAAAAAAGCCTCTGCAGATCAGGCAAGTCAGCTGGGATCGTCAGAGGCTTTTAAAAGCATTTTTGTACAACCTCTTCAGCCGAAGAGTCATATTACCCCCTCTCCCACCAAGCCACGCCCACAGAACCTGTAGTAACCAATTTTACAATTCACCACCGATGAGTACCCCTTTCAGACCTACTCACCAAGTGGTTGTAGGGGCGAAAAGAGGCCCGGAGCTGCCCACTGAAGGCATCCCACAAATGGACAGGGTTGTCTCGGCTGCTGCTGGCCAGGCTGCACGGGGAGAGAAGGCAAGGGATAAGGAAGGCTGGCACGGACTACCACCAAGCCACGAAATTTCATTTTAACGTATGCCGATCAGTGTACATTCAAAGTGAAAATAATTATTTCTATTTCTATTTCTATTTCTATTTCTATTTCTATTTCTATTTCTATTTCTATTTCTATTTCTATTTCTATTTCTATTTCTATTTCTATTTCTATTCTCTTTTGGGTTTTTTTTTTGGTGGCCTAAACCGAACAAAACTCCTCATCGGTGATAAGAAAGGCATCCGGCCAGTAAAACACTCAGCTCCGTTCAGTTGCCCAAACTCCACCCCTGCAAAGGATTATGGGGTCGTTTTTTTTTTAAAAAGAGTACGATGATATAAGCCTAAATGCTGAGTGGTGCAGTGGCCTAGAGGTGGAACTCTCGCCTCACAATCGGGAGGCTGGGAGTTCGATCCTAGGTAGAGGCAGCTATTTCTCTCTCTCTCTCTGGGCGCAATGAGAATATAGCTGCCGAACAAAACTCCTCATCGGTGATAAGAAAGGCATCCGGCCAGTAAAAAACTCAGCTCCGTTCAGTTGCCCAAACTCCACCCGGCAGGGGATTATGGGGTCGTTTAAAAGATGATGATCCTAAGTGGGTTTTTTTTTTTCCAGGATGGGCTCCCATTTCTCTCTTTTTTTACAAAAAAAACAACAACAACACAGCACCCCTTTGTGGGTTTGAGGGAGCAAAAGCGACGCGCGCAACTTACAAGCAAGTTTCCGGTTGGGAGGAATTCATCAGCGGGAACCAGCAGTAGTCGTAGAGGGTGTCTCCTTCCGCCATGCGCAGGACGGGGCTCTGTGGAGGGAAAGAGGGGGAGAGGTGGGCTTCGAGCAGGGGGCCCCCGGAGGCTGACCAGGGACGGGGGGGCTCACACACCCCAAAGGCCCCGGGCCCCTTCTGAAAGGAGAGGGGGTCATTCAACCAGAGCAGCCTTTCTTTCTCGGCCTTGAAGATGGGGGGACTTCAACTCCCAGAATTCCCCCCAAGGATTTGCTCCCCAAAGGACAAAGACAGGACTGGAGGTGTGAATTCAGGCAGATTCACATTCCTTCTGTTTGCATCTCCTTCCTTCCTTCCTTCCTTCCTTCCTTCCCTATCTCCTTCCTACCTCTCTGTTCCTCCCCGTCTTCTTCCTTTTCTATTTCATTTCTCTCTCCTTCTTTCCTTTTCTATTTTCTTTCTTCCTTTTCTCTTTCTTTCCTCTCTCCATCCCCATCTCCTTCCTTTTTTTCTATTTCCTCTTTCCCTTCTTCCTTTCCTTCCCTTTCTTCCTTTCCTTTTTTCCTTCCTTCCTCATCTCGTCTCTCTCCTTCCTTCTCATCTCCTTCCTTCCTTTTCTATTTCATTTCTCCCTTTCTTCCTTTCCTTTCCTATTTTCTTCCTTCCTTTTCTCCTTCCTTCCTTCTCATCTCCTTCTTCCTTTTCTATTTCATTTCTCCCTTTCTGTCTTTCCTTTTCTATTTTCTTCCTTCCTTCCTTCTCATCTTCCTTCCTTCTCTCATCTCCTTCTTCCTTTTCTTTCATTTCTCCCTCCTTTCTTCCTTTCCTTTTCTATTTTCTCCCTTCCTTTTCTCTCTCTCCTTCCTTCTCTCATCTCCTTCTTCCTTTTCTTTCATTTCTCCCTTTCTTCCTTTCCTTTTCTATTTTCTTCCTTCCTTTTCTCTTTCCTTCCTTCCCTTCTCCCCATCTCCTCCTTCCTTTTCTATTTCATTTCTCCCTTTCTTCCTTTCCTTTTCTATTTTCTTCCTTCCTTTTCTCTCTCCTTCCTTCCTTCCTTCCCTTCTCCCCATCTCTTTCTTCCTTTTCTATTTCATTTCTCCCTTTCTTCCTTTCCTTTTCTATTTTCTTCCTTCCTTTTCTCTCCTTCCTTCCTTCTTCTCATCTCCTTCCTTCCTTTTCTATTTCATTTCTCCCTCCTTTCTTCCTTTCCTTTTCTCATCTCCTTCCTTCCCTTCTCCCCAATCTCCTTCCTTCCTTTTCTCCTTCCTCTCCCCCGGCTTCCTTTCTTTCCTTTTTCTTCCTTCCTTTTCTATCTCCTCCCTCGCTTCCACAGTGTGGCCTGCCCCCCCCCACACACACACATCCACAATTCGGCAGTCACAACTGAGGCTCTTTCTGGAGGGAGCTCCACTCTGCAACCAGCGTTGTTTGGGAGAAAACAGGAGAAGGAAGGAAGGAGTACAGGCAGTCCTCGACTTACGACCGCCCCTTTAGTGCCCGAAGTCACTGAAAAAAGGGCACTTATGACCGTCCTCACACTTATGACAACATCCCTGCGGTCACGTGTTTAAAATTTAGGCACTTAACAACTTGCATTTTTTTTTACAAAGGGGAGTGACCTTCGCAGCCGGCTTCCGACAAGCAAAGGAAATGGAGGAAGCCAGATTTGCTTAACGACTGCGTGATTCACTTAACAACAGTGGCTCCCCAAAAATGGGGGTGACTCCCTAAAGAACTGCCTGGCTTAGCAACAGAAATTCAGCCCCCAATTGTAGTTGTAAATCAAGGACTGGCCTGTAAGACACTGAGCTTGTCGATCAGAAAAGTCGGCAGTTTGGCGGTTCGAATCCCTCGTATGGGTCTCCGGCGTGAGCAGGGGGTTGGACTAGATAACCTCCAAAGTCCCTTCCAACTCCGTTACCGTCATTAAGTAGATTTGCTTATTTATACACTGACTTATTCAACAGGCAAGCCCTCAACTTACGACCACAAGAGAGGCCCAAATTTTCAATGGCCGAGCGAGACATTAGTTGAATCGGCGTCGCCCCGTTTTACGACCTTCCCTGCCACAATCGTTAAGCGAATCACCACGGTTGTTTAAGCGAGTGACATGGTCGTTAAGCGAATCCGGCTTCCCCCTCATGGACTTGGCTCGTCAGAAGGTCGCAAAATGGGATGGCGTGACACACACACACACACACACACACATACCCTCCGGGACGCTGTGACCATCGTAAATACGATCCTACGCCCCTTTCCTTCAGCGCCGTCGTAACTTTGAACGGTCACTAAGCAAACCTGTCGTAAGTCGAGGACTGCCGGGGAGCCCAAACGGACCAATAAATCCACCTACCATTTCAGCCACGTCTCCCCACTGCTCCGCATAAAACTCCACAGGAAGATTGTATATTCGCAGCGTGTTGTCGGCACTGTTGGTAACCAGGCAAGTCCCATCGGGGGCCCTGTAGAAGGAGGGGAGGGGGGTCAGACACACCCCAAAAGAGGGTCTCCCCCCCATTCAAGAGGGGGTTCCATTCCCAGCCCATCTCACGAAGCGAGTCATTTTTTTAATTCGGCCACAAACTTGGGGAGGAGGATAACACAAAGCTGACCAAAAATCGTTTTATTCCAATGTTTCTCAACCTCAGCAAGGTTTACGATGGGTGGACTTCAACTCCCAGAATTCCCCAGCCGGCATGGGGAATTCTGGGAGTTGAAGTCCACCCCTCTTAAAGCACACTGCCTGGGGAATTCTGGGAGTTGAAGTCCACCCGTCTTAAAGCATGCTGGGTGGGGAATTCTGGGAGTTGAAGTCCACCCCTCTTAAAGCACACTGGCTGGGGAATTCTGGGAGTTGTAGTCCACTCATCTTAAATCACACTGGCTGGGGAATTCTGGGAGTTGAAGTCCATTTCTCTTAAATCACACTGGCTGGGGAATTCTGGGAGTTGAAGTCCACCCATTTTAAATCACACTGGCTGGGGAATTCTGGGAGTTGAAGTCCACCCATCTTAAAGTTGCTGGGGTTGAGAAATACCGGATCGACCCGAAAAAATTCTGCTGTGGAGATCTATTATCTTCCTTCTAAGAGCTTCTCACCTACTTTCAACTGGAACTTGTGCCCATCTGCTTGCCCCATAGAATCCTTCTTTCTCCCATTTTTAACCCCTTCCCACACGGTCATTCGGCTGCCTTCTTTTTCCTTCTTTCGCCCTTCCCACCACCTCCATCGCTGCTGGGACCAGTCTCCGGGTCCCTAGGTGGGCTTCTTCTGTCCAGTCCCACCGAAGGAGAAGAAGATCTCCTGGAGTAGGTTGGAGAATTCTCCATGTCTTAAGGGACAGGACCGGACAGAAGAACCCAACGACCCAAATCCAGAACAAGGGACTAAGATGATCAAAGGCCTGGAGACTAAAATCTACAAAGAACGGTTGCAGAATTTGGGTTTGGCTAGTCTGCAGAAAAGAAGAATTAGGGGGGGACATTATAGCATTATCCCAGTATTCGAGGGGCTGCCCCAAAGAAGAGGAGGGGGTCGAACTATTCTCCAAAGCACCAGAAGGCAGGACAAGAAGCAACGGATGGAAACTCATCAAGGAGAGAAGCAACCTGGAATTAAAGAAGAAACTTCCCAACAGCGAGGACAATTAACCAGTGGAACAGCTTGCCACCAGAAGTTGTGAATGCTCCAACACTGGACGTTTTTAAAAAGAGATTGGACAGCCAAGCAGGGGGTTGGACTAGAAGACCTCCAAGGTCCCTTCCAACTCTCTTCTGATTGATTGAAGTGGGAAGCGGCCTTCGTCTCCAAGACCCAGGTAGCCCCACCTGCCCAACGAAAGAGCTCTCCGCCGGCTACTTACCACTTGCAGCCCTTCAAGTAGTTTTCTGGGGTGCGACTATACTCGGCCCACGAGCCTGTCAAAAGTCGGGGGGCCTCCACGAAGTCGTACGCCGGATAGCTAGGAGACAAGGAGAAATAGGGCAGTCGCATCTCGTGAACTAACCTACTAACTGCTACTAACCAATACTATAAACACTGCTAACTAATCTACCTTCAACGAATCTACCATCACGATGAGCGATGATGTTACCAAGGTTTGGGTCATGAAAATAACGCGCAAGAACAAAACTAAGCTCAGAGACCATCAAGGAACACACAGTTCTCTTCCTCCTCCTGTCTGCAAACCTCCTAGCACTGATGAAGTTACCTATTTGGGTCATGAGACGTCCACAAGAAAACCACCAAGTTTAGAGAGCACCCAGGAACCTACAGTCTTTGTCCTCCTCCTCCTCCTTCTTCCTTTCTCTCCTTCTCCTGTTCTCCTCCTCCCTTTCTCTGCAAACCCCACTCCCCTTCCAGCACTGATGAAGTTACCTACTTGGGTCATGAGACGTCCGCAAGTAAAAAACTCCAAACTCCGAGACCCTCGCTAAACTGCCTTCCCCAACTCTAACCAGGCCAAGCCACAAAACCACAGAGCAGAAGATCTCCTCCAACCCTATTCTTCTTCTAGGTCCGTATCCAGGAGGAGAAACCTATTCCGAGATCTTCCTTTCTCCAGGATCACGGAAGGCCCCGTGGTCCTGTCTAAACTGAGCCGTGTTTCATTCAGAAGACCCGCAACTCACTAATATTCCCCTCCGTCGGTCCATGCTTCATTTTCTTCAACTACTTCCTCCTCCTTCTCGTTGTCCAGCTTTTCCTTGGAGTCCAGCACGGCGTCCTTGAAGCTGGATTCTTCTTCCTCTCGAGAAAGTCCATGGACAGCTGGATTTTCTTCTTCTCGAGCTCCGTTTAGCCTCGGGACTTTAGAAGCTGGTCCAGATGTTTCTCCAGCTTCCCCACCATTGTCGGTTAACTGTGGCAAGTCCGGCATAACCGGAGGACCCTCTGCAGAGAGTTCGGCGTCCATCAGGAATTCTTCAAAAGGGTCTTCGAGACAACGGTCACTAAACGAGACTCGTTTCTACGAAGCATTTATCCTGGCTACAGCCAAAATTCCAGATTCACCTTCAAGTGGTTTTATTCATCCCAATTTAGGAAGGAAACGGAGGCCAAGAGGCAATGAGGTTTCTGTAGATTTAAAATATATATATATATATATTAATGTTGATTATGTTGAAATGGTAGCAAGTTATTCTGGGTAGAAGTATTCCAGACCAAAATAGAATTAATTTAGTAGTAGTAGATAAAGATTTCCTTGTATTGGGTAAAGCGAGGAAACTGACATTTAAAACCAAGATACTAGTCCTTTGTTAATACAGGCAGTCCTTGATTTATAACCATTCGTTTTGTGACTGTTGGAAGTTACAACGGCATTGAAAAATGGGACTTATGACCGTTTTTCACACTTGTGACCATTGGTCAGGTGATTTAGATTCGGATGCTTGACCGCTGATTCACATTTATGACAGTTGCAATGTTATTCCCTTTTGCGACCTTCTGACAAGCAAAGTCAAAGAGGAAGGCAGATTCACTTAACAACCGTAGCAAGGAAGGTCGTAAAATGGGGCAAAACTCACTATAACAAATGTCTCACTCAGCAACAGAAACTTTGGGCTCAATTGGGGTCGTTAAGTCGAGGACTGCCTGTACAATTGTCAAATTAAATTACAATAAATGTGTCAAAAGGATTGATTTAATAAATAATCAATTAAAGGGAGGTCCTTGATTACATCAATAACTACGTATAATGGTAAATTATTCCACAATTTAGTGAAATGACAAACTAAGGAATTTCCCATTCATTTATGATTAATTTAAGAAAGAATAAATTAAAGGGGTGTCCTTCATTATATCAATAATTTTATGTATAAATTATTACACAGTTCAATGAAATAACAAACTAAGGGGTGTCCATTCATTTATGACGATTAATTAAATAATAAATGAAGAGGTGTCCTTCATTGCACTAATAATTTTATGTATTGTACAAAATTATTACACAATTCGATCAAATAACAAACTTCCTTCCTTCCTTTATTATTAATTTAATAAATAATAAAGGGGATGTCCTTTATTATTTTATGCATAAATTATTACACAATTCAATGAAATAACAAACTTCCTTCCTTCATTTAGGATTAATTTAATAAACAATAAAGGGGGTATCCTTCATTATATCAATAATTTTGTATAAATTATTACACAATTCAATGAAATAACAAAGGGGTGTCCATTCATTTATGACGATTAATTAAATAAATAATTAAGGGGTGTCCTTCATTATATCAATAATTTTATGTATCATATAGTAAATTATTACACAATTCGATGAAATAACAAACTTCCTTCCTTCATTTGTGATTAATTTAATATTTATGATTTAATTTATGATTAATTCAATTTAATAAATGAAAGGATGGCCATCATTACATCAATTAACTTAATGCATAGTAATAAAACAGTTCAATGCAATGACAAGTCAAGGGCCGGTCGTCCTTATATTAATTTTTAATAAATTTATCAACATATTAATTCATTAATCATTATTTTTTAATAAATGATCAACTTAATAAATTAAGGGCTGGACAACCTTCAATCGATTGATAACAAGGAATTATCAATCCATTGGATGAAATAATAATAATACATTAAAGTCGGCCACCCTTCAAATTGAGCCTCCTGACCCGGCGGTGCAGCGTCACGGGAAAGCGCTGACACGTGTCTGGCTATGCGGGGGTCGACACGTGTCACCATCGTAACGGTGCGAAACGATACGATGCGTGTAGAATTGCGGAGCGCCGTCAGAGGGGAGCTCCGGGCCTCCCCGCGGCAGCTTTCCCCGGGAGGAGGAAGCGAAAGGCGGCCCGCCTTCTCCTGCCCTCCCGGAAGCTGCTTCCCCGCGTTGAGGCGACGGGCGGCGAAAGAGCCCCGCCATGACAGTTCGGGCTCCCGCCCTCTGAAGCCACGCCGCGTCTCGCGAGATTTGGAGGGTTTCAGGCTCCGCGCCATCTTTCTGCGCAGAGAAATAAGAAACCGAAGAGTAGACACCACCACACCGGATGTTTTAAATTGGAACTTCCGGGTACAGTATTGTCTTTAAATTCCTCCTTAAATATCAGAGAAAATTAAATCTGAATTAATTAGCTCAATTAGTTGAATGGTTGAATTAAATTAAAGAACTAAGTTGTGACCGCAACAGAGCCTAAAATTTCTTCTGCTAGGCGAGACATTGGCTAAGCAACGTTTAGCCCCCTTTTACGACCTTTCTGGCCACCGTTGTTAAGTGAATCGCAGCCGGTTGTTAAGTGAGTCACATGGGCATTAAGTGAATCCGGCTTCCCCCTGCACTTTGCTCGTCAGAAGGTCGCAAAAGGGTAACCACGGGACCATCATAAATATGAGTCAGTTGCCAACTTTCTGAATTATCATATGCCGAAACGGTCATAAGTGTGAAAAACGGTCATTAAATGAACTATCGTAAGTCGAGAATTACCTATATTTGGAAAGCTGGCGTGGCCAATGTCAACTCAGTTGAAGAGAGACTGATCCACTGCACAACCCTGCAGGGTAGACCACTGCGAATGCCCAAAATCAAGATTTTGCAGTTCCGTTTTGTTTAACGGCAGACAGGGGCACCCCCTCCTGGTCACGCCAGCTCCAGCATCCGTCCTGCAAGTCCCCTACTTACAACGGTCCTCTTAGCGACCGTTCCAAGTTACGGCGGCACTGAAAACTGTGACTTCTGACCATTTCTCATCCCGAGATCCAAATTCAGTCTCTCGGCAATTGACTCATACTTATGACGGTTAAATAATAATAATATTTACGTAAATAATAATAATAATAATCCTTCCTCCTTCTCTTTTCCACACAACAACACCCTGCGAGGTCGGTTGGGCAGTGAGAGATGGACTGGGCCCAAAGTCAACCAGCTGGCTTTCGTGTCTAAGGCGGGACTAGAACTCCCAGTCTCCTGGCGATTGGCCCAAAGAAACCCAGCCCTCTTTTGTGCCTAAGACGGGACTAGAACTCACTGTCTCCTGGTGATTGGCCCAAAGTCATCCAGCCGGCTTTCATGCCTAAAACGGGACTAGAACTCACTGTCTCCTGGTGATCGGCCCAAAGTCACCCAGCTCAGCTGGCTTTATGCCTAAAGCAGGACTAGAACTCCCAGTCTCCTGGTGATTGGCCCAAAGTAACCCATCCCTCTTTTATGCCTAAGGCGGGACTAGAACTCACTGTCTCCTGGTGATTGGCCCAAAGCCACCCAGCTGGCTTTCGTGCTTAAGACAGAACTAGAATTCACCGTCTCCTGGTGATTGGCCCAAAGTCACCTAGCTGGCATTTGTGCCTAAGGCAGGACTAGAACTCACCATCTCCTGGTGATTGGACCAAAGTCACCTAGCCAACTTTGATACCTAAGGCAGGACTAGAACTCACAGCCTTCTAGTGATTGGCCCAAAGTCACCTAGCTGGCTTTTCTAGGGTGAAACTAGAACTCACAGCCTCCTAGTGATTGGCCCAAAGTCACCTAGCCAACTTTGATACCTAAGGCAGGACTAGAACTCACAGCCTCCTAGTGATTGGCCCAAAGTCACCTAGCTGGCTTTTCTAGGGTGAAACTAGAACTCACAGCCTCCTAGTGATTGGCCCAAAGTCACCTAGCTGGCTTTTCTAGGGTGAAACTGGAATTCACCATCTCCTAGTGATTGGCCCAAAGTCACCTAGCTGGTTTTTCTAGAGTGAAACTAGAACTCACCATCTCCTGGTGATTGGCCCAAAGTCACCTAGCTGGTTTTTCTAGAGTGAAACTAGAACTCACCATCTCCTAGTGATTGGCCCAAAGTCACCTAGCTAGTTTTTCTAGAGTGAAACTAGAACTCACCATCTCCTGGTGATTGGCCCAAAGTCACCTAGCTGGTTTTTCTAGAGTGAAACTAGAACTCACCATCTCCTAGTGATTGGCCCAAAGTCACCTAGCTGGTTTTTCTAGAGTGAAACTAGAACTCACCATCTCCTAGTGATTGGCCCAAAGTCACCTAGCTGGTTTTTCTAGAGTGAAACTAGAACTCACCATCTCCTGGTGATTGGCCCAAAGTCACCTAGCTGGTTTTTCTAGGGTGAAACTAGAACTCACCGTCTCCTGGTGATTGGCCCAAAGTCACCTAGCTGGTTTTTCTAGAGTGAAACTAGAACTCACCATCTCCTGGTGATCGGCCCAAAGTCACCTAGCTGGCTTTCATGCCCAAGGTGGAACTAGAACTCACAGCCTCCTGGTGATCAGCCCAAAGTCACCTAGCTGGCTTTTCTAGAGTGAAACTAGAACTCACCATCTCCTGGTGATTGGCCCAAAGTCCACCCAGCCAAGGCACAACGCCACTACCTAACTGAGGTTACAACTAACCAGGTTTGCATGCCGTGGAAATTCTGGTCTTGTGTCTTTAACTGACCCCTTGAAGGCGCGTGCCTTCAACTCATCACGCGGAAAGGATGACACCAGTGTCCAGAAGGGCAGGGTCCTCTCAAGTCCAGTGCCCACAAGGGGATTCTTGGCACTCTCCCAAGCATGACACGAGTCCGAAACGGAGCCGAGTGCGAAAGAGATCAGTGCCCAAGAATGTTAATTTGCAACAAGGAACAAGACGTCTGCAAGGCAGGGACAAAAAAAAAAATCTCTGTGTTAAAGATCAAGATGTGACTTCTGATCTCCTTCACATCAGGCCAGCTTCCTCCTCTGAGGGCCTCCCACCATCCGTGGTCATCGAGGGCATGCAACCGAGCGGAGAAAGCCGGCCGGCAACGGGGCCAAGGGTCAGGCGTGGGCTTTAAAGGACCAGCGTCCAGCGGAGGAACGACGGAGGTTCTTCAAGACGTCTCCTGATCACCATGAGCTTCCTTGTCCGTCCTTGGGCCAAAAAGGACGTTCGGGATGTGATGCGGCTGGTTAGGGTGAGAAGATGGACGGTGGTGGTGGGAGCTGGGAAGGACAGAAGAGGGGGTCTCAAGGGGTCAGGAGGAAGGCGGTGGGCTGGGGATTGACCATAACTTTGGTTTTGATTGATTCTTTATGGGCCACAATGTGACCATCTAAAGGGGACTTCTCAACCTTGGAGACTTTTAAGTTGGGTGAACTTCAACTCCCACAATTCCCCAGCCAGCAAGGTAGTTTCTGATAGTTGAAGTCCACCCAACTTAATGTCTCCAAGGTTGAAAAATACTGACCTACTTAGATGTTCTTCATGAAGTTCTCTCTCCAACTTGGTCCTTCGTGTCTTCTAATGGTGTCTCCATCACTGCTACACCTCAGTCCATCCACCTTCCTTCTGGTTGTCCTCTTCTCTTTCACCTTTCCCACCCTTATGGACTTCTCTAGAGATTGTATGGGTTGCCTTAATAGAAATTGATTGATTGATGATGACCATCAAGGTAGTGTCAATCTTAACAACCTCCTAGATGAAGATCTGCCTCCACCCTGGTCCTTCAACTCTGCCTCCATCATCACTATAACTGAGTCCTCCCCCTTGCTGCTGGTCCTCCTAATCTTCTCCTTCCTTCCAACTTTATGGACTTCTCAAGACAGCTGGGTCTTCCCATGGATTGATGTTCTTCCATCTGATCAGTTCTGATTGATCCCGTAGACGTTCTCCGTGAAGATCTGTCTCCAACCTGATCCTTCAGGTCTTCTAAGGGTGTCCCCATCACACCTACACCCTAGTTCATCCACCTTCCTTCTGGGTTGTCTTCTTCTCTTCTCTTCCATCTGTCCCACCATTATGAACTTCTCTGGATAGGTTGCCTCATTAAAAATTAAATGATTGATTAATGATGTGTGATCAAAGCAATGCAATTCTTAGCAACCTCTTAGAGGTTCTCCATGGAGATCTGTCTCCAACCTGATCCTTCGGGTCTTCTAATGGTGTCTCCATCACCACTACACCTCAGTCCATCCACCTTTCTTCTGGTTGTCCTCTTCTTCTCTTCCCTTCCACCTTTCCCACCATTATGGACTTCTCTTGAGGTTGGATGGCATACCTCAATAGAAATTGATTGATTGATGATGACCATCAAGGCCATGTCAACTCTTTAACAACCTAGATGTTCTCCATGAAGACTTGTCTCCACCCTGTTCCTTCTGCTCTTCCAATGATGCCCCCATCTCCAGTAGGACTTGAGTTCCTCCACCTTCCTGGTCATCTTCCTGACCTTCTTCTCTTTCCTTCCACCTTTCCCAGTAAGGAGAACCTTGACTTTGGGGTGGATGGATGGAGTTGGGTGGGATGTGGAGAGCGAAGAACCCACCTTGGTCTTTCCCTACTGTTGGGGCAACTATAGGCAAAGAAGTGGTTTTCTGAAGTTGAGGATTGATGGAGAGGACAGAGAAATGGACTCTGTTTGGGAATCTCCCCACTGGAGTGAGACCCCGGAGAACACTCCAGAATATTCTGGTCCACTCACGAGCGTCTCCATCTTTTTCAGGAACTGGCGGTGTCTCACAATGCTCTCCACCAGGTGAGAACTTCTCCAGAAGGTAAGAAACACAAGCCGCCATCTTTGTGATGCAACTAAAACTCAAAAAAAAAAAAAGTGTTTAACGGAACCAAGGTCCTCTTCTTACGACCGTAACTTCCGTTTAGAGGAGCCTCCTTTCTAAATGGATGAAGTTGCGGGAGCTTCATCCCTTGAAGCTTTCAAGAAGAAGCCGAACTGCCATCTGTCAGAAATGGTGGGGGGTCTCCTGCTTGGGTGGGAGGGGGGATGGACTAAATGACCTCCAAGATCCCTTCCGACTCTGTTCATCTGTTAAATTGTAATCTCCAAAACAGGTCCCAGCGATCCTTGGAGTCTCTTTCTTTCAATTAAAACTTTTTTTATTAGTTGATCGAAGTCTAAAATACAAAGATTTTGTCTCTTAATTCGTAAAAAAAAAACCCTCCACAATCGGCAACTACGATCTTCTAGCGAGTTTTTTAAAAATGGTGTGTGTGTGTTTTGTGTATCAGGGCTGCAATTTTTTTTTCCCCCTGCCTTCCACTCCACCCTCGGAGAGATCAAACGGCAAACTTTGTTTAATCGCCAAACAAGCGGTTTAAACTTTAACCTCTTTTAACTTGATGAACTTGTCTGAACTTAACTAGGTAAGAGATTGGTCTAACCCAGAGGTCAGGAATCTACGGCTCTGGAGCCGCATGTGGCCCTTTCCCCCCTCTGCTGCGGCTCCCTGTCACTCCAAATACGCCGCCAATATGTGATACCCGCTGGCGTGTAATTTATTGAGTTTTTCAACCCCGATAGGCCAAGCACGGATAAATCCAAAAAAAGAAAAGTTTCAGAAGAAACTTCAACTACATATGTTACAGGGGTGGGTTCTAACCAGCTTTACTACCGCTTCTCTTTGTGTGCGCATGTCGCGCGCAATCGCGTCTTCGGTTGCGTGCGATCGCCGTGCTCATGCTCGTGAACCAAACTTGCGCTTTGCGCAAGCGCGTTGCGAATCTGCCCAGCTGCGGTGCAGCAATCCGCTCTGCCGCACCTCTCCGCTGGGCGAAAAAAAAGAAGAAATGTAAGGTCGGTATAACGCCGGGGCGGGCGGGAGGGCCCAGCTCCTCGAAGACAGAGAACCGGTTCGGTGACGTCATATCGTCGCCGCTACCGGCTCTCGCGAACCGGGAGGAACCCACCACTGATATGCTAGATTTTGTGGCCGCTCGAGAAATAGTCAGGCATCGGATGGGGTTTTGTGGCTCCCGGTGTTTTCTTTTCTGTGGGAAACGGGTCCAAATGGCTCTTTTGAGTGTTTAAAGTTGCAGACCCCTGATCTAACAAGGGGCAACTTCAAATCTCAACCCACAAATGCTCTGTCAAAAAAAATCAAAACATGATATACAAATTAGATGGACATGACCTTGTAGATGACCCTCACCCTCTCAAGGACCTTGGAGTACTCGTTTCTAAAGATCTAAGTGCCCGAGCCCACTGTAACAACATTGCCAAAGAGGCATTAAGAGTTGTTAACCTAATCTTGCGTAGCTTCTTCTCTGGTAATGTTGTACTACTAACTAGAGCGTACAAAACCTTTGCTAGACCAATTCTTGAATACAGCTCGTCGGTCTGGAACCCGCACTGCATATCGGACATAAATACAATCGAGAGAGTCCAGAGATATTTTACGAGAAGAATCCTCCATTCTTCTACCTGTAGTAAAATACCTTATGCTACCAGACTCCAAATTTTGGGCTTAGGCAACTTAGAACTACGCCGACTTCGGTCTGACCTAAGCGTAGTACATAAAATTATCTGCCACAATGTCCTTCCTGTCAACGACTACTTCAGCTTCAACCACAACAATACACGAGCAAACAATAGATACAAACTCCAGGTAAACCGCTCCAAACTCGATTGCAGAAAATACGACTTCGGTAACCGAGCGGTCAGTGCCTGGAATGCACTACCTGACTCTGTAGTTTAATCCCAAACCCCCCCAAAACTTTAACCTTAAACTGTCTACTGTTGACCTCACCCCATTCCTAAGAGGTCTGTAAGGGGCATGCATAAGTGCACCAGCGTGCTTACCCTCCCTTGTCGTAATATTCCTTTTTACTTACTCTTTCCATGTATTCAAATTATGTTTATACTTTTACCTGTTATCTTACAGTATGCTTGACAAATATACTTATGATTATGATTATTATATGAACTTCCGCAGCTCTCCAGAAGGATGGGTTTGAAAAAGACGCCATCTTCGGGTACCTGGTGGCCGAGGTGCCCCCTGCACGGAAAAGCAAAGATGGTACGGCAAGAGACCAGGGGTCCCCTTGTTGGGGAGGGGGTAAGGGGGGGAGCCCAGCCCTTGAGAGGGTGGGAAAGGGGGCTGCAGGGCCAGAGATGGACCGTGGGAATCGGGGATGAAGGAGAAGGCAACCCTCAAAAATATATGTTATACATCACCATTGTTAGGTCGGTTACAGTGCCCGAGCAAATGGAAGAATGTGCCAATTTGGTCTAGTGATTAAGGTACCAGGCTGGAAATCAGGAGATTGTGAGTTCTAGATCGATCCAAAGGACTGAAAGCCGGATGAGTGACTTTGGGCCAATCATCAGGAGGTTGTGAGTTCTAGTCCCGCCTTAGGCATGAAAGCTGGCTGGGTGACTTTGGGCCAATCGCCAGGAGGTTGTGAGTTCTAGTTCTGCCTTAGGCATGAAAGCCGGCTGGGTGACTTTGGGCCAATCGCCAGGTGACGGTGAGTTCTAGTCCTGCCTTAGGCGTGATAGTCAGCTGGGAGACTTTGGGTCAATCATCAGGAGGTTGTGAGTTCTAGTTCTGCCTTAGGCATGAAAGCTGGCTGGGTGACTTTGGGCCAATCGCCAGGTGACGGTGAGTTCTAGTTCCGCTTTAGACATGAGAGCTGGCTGGGTGACTTTCGGCCAATCACCAGGAGGTTGTGAGTTCTAGTTCTGCCTTAGGCATGAAAGCTGGCTGGGTGACTTTGGGCCAATCACCAGGAGATGGTGAGTTCTAGTCCTGCCTTAGGCATGAAAGCTGGCTGGGTGACTTTGGGCCAATTGCCAGGCGATGGTGAGTTCTAGCCCCGCTTTAGGCATGAAAACCGGCTGGGTGACTTTGGGCCTGTCCCTCTCTCTCAGCCCAACCTACCTCACAGGATTGTTGCTGTGAGGAAAATAGGAAGAGGAAAGAGTCATAAGTATATTCACTGCTTCAACTTACTTGTAAAAACAAAAAAAAAAGGCGGGCAATGAATGAATGGATGAATGAATGAATGAATGAATGTCCGACCAGATAGATAGATAGATAGACAGATAGATAGATAGATAGATAGATAGGGATGATATAGAAGAGAGAGATGATGGATAGGTGCATCGATAGATAGATAGATAGATAGATAGATAGATAGATAGATAGATAGATAGGGATGATATAGAAGAGAGAGATGATGGATAGGTGCATGGATAGATAGATAGATAGATAGATAGATAGATAGATAGATAGATAGATAGATAGATAGATAGATGATAGATGGAAGGAATAGATGGATGGAATAGATGGAATAGATGGATAGATGGATAAGATAGTGTTGTAGCCTGTACGTGGCCTGTGCAGCTAGTAGCTGATTCCGACAGCGAGGAGGCTGGTGTGGTGCTGCGCCAGCAGCCTGTGCAGCTGGCACTCGAGTCGGACAATGAGGAGGCTGGAGAAGATGTGGTGCCAGAGGCAGGGATTCAGCCAGGGCCTTCAGAAGCTGCTTTAAGTGAAGAGGACGAAGAGGAGGAGCCTCTTCTCGATGCACGGGCACGCAGAGCTGCCAAAAGGCAGGAGTGGCTCCTCAGGAGGAGGTCTCCTCGAGAGTAAGGCTTGCGGCTAATTGGCCACTCCCTTAGCCTATTTAAGGAAGGACGACGACTGAGGCAATTTGCAGGGAACAACTTCGTTCACTCTCCTTCGCGTCTTGTCTTGCTTATCGTATCAGCTTCCTGCAAATTGCTTCCTGGCATTCTGCCAACCATAGTAAGCTTTCTGTTATTATTCTTTGAATTCTTGGCGGCTGTTAATGCAGTTAATTAACAGCTGTTGTTGTAAAAAACTGGTTTATTTAGTAAAGTAAGGTTTGAACGGACTTTGTGTGTGCTGCGTTCTTTGAGGTCCGTAGCTGGGGCAGAACAGAGAGAGAGAGAGATGATATAGAAGAGAGAGATGATGGATAGATGCATGGGTAGGTAGGTAGGTAGGTAGGTAGGTAGGTAGGTAGGTAGGTAGATAGATAGATCGATAGATAGATAGAATAGGTGCCCCCTTCCAGGCCCCTTATGACTCCATCCTGGCCCAAAATTCTCTTCTCTTCTCTTCTCTTCTCTTCTCTTCTCTTCTCTTCTCTTCTCTTCTCTTCCTCTCTCCCCCCTCCTCTCTCTCTCTTTCTTCTTTCTCTCTCTCTCTTCTCTTCTTTTCTTTTCTCTTCTCCCCTCCATTCCATTCCTGAATTCTATTCTATTCTATTCTATTCTATTCTATTCTATTCTATTCTATTCTATTCTATTCTATTCTATTCTATTCTATTCTACTCTACCAAAACCCTTGAACCGTTTCACAACCTGGTTCTCAGAGACCTTAACGCATCGCCACGAAGAACCAAGAAAATTCTTGCAACGGGCCCCAGCGAGAAACGTACGTGAAATTCACTGCCCGCCCCGTGAATGACGATGCCAACGCATCCGTCGTCCCCCTCTGCAGAATTCAGGTTGATCCTTTCTTTCAGTCCCCTCGTCGTTGACTCTTTTTGCTGCTCCTTTTTCGTCGCAGGACACACCATTGTCGGCTATCAATTCCACTACCTGACCTACTGCACCTGGGACGGCCCGGTTCTCTTCGGCGAAGATCTCTACGTGATGCCGGAATTCAGAGGTAGCGGAGAAATTCGGGGCAAACCGTGACCCTAATAAAGCAGGATCTCTCGACGAAAAGGGAGAACCCTGAGAGCCGTCTTACATTCACAACAAAGAAAAAAACCGAATGAGGAGAGTTGGTTGGGCAAGATAAGAGTAATCCCTCCTCTGCATCGCAAATCAACCACAAACTTTGTTTGAAGTTACATACCCAGATGCCAGTTGGTTGCGAGGAATAAACTTTTTTTTTTTCCTTCTCCGGAGAATCAGTCTCCAGACCTCCTTCTGTAAATGACCTTTCCAGTTTAGGAATGTTAAAAGCCGGCTAATCGATCCGTACCATCACGGGATTCCCTGTATTCCAAGCTCTAATGAAGCTGAACGTTATTTTAAAAGAGAGGAAAATAAGTTAAAGTACAAAATAATTGTGTTG
This sequence comes from Pantherophis guttatus, assembly GCF_059756535.1. Taxonomy (NCBI): domain Eukaryota; kingdom Metazoa; phylum Chordata; class Lepidosauria; order Squamata; family Colubridae; genus Pantherophis; species Pantherophis guttatus. Next base: position 2,138,294 of record NC_142066.1, on the reverse strand, counting down.
GTTAAAAAATTGCAAAGTCCATGTCATGTGCCCCTCAATTCTTCTTTTAAAACAAAATATTAAATTGATCTCTCTCTCTCTCTCTCTCTCGTTCTTCTCTCTCTCTCTTTCTCCCCTTTTTCTCTCTCCCTCTCTTTTTCTCTCTCTCTTTCTTCTCTTTCTCTTTCTCCCCCTTTCTTTCTCTCTCCCTCTCTTCTCTCTCTCTTTCTCTTTCTCTCTCCTCCTCTCCCCCCTCCTCTCTCTTTCTCCCTTTCTTTCTTTTACTTCTCTCTCTTTCTCCCCGTCTTTCTCTCTCTCTTTCTTCTCTCTTCTATCTCTCTCTTTTTCTCTCTCCCCCTCTCTCTCCCCTCCTCTTTCTCCCTCCCTCCCTCTCTTTCTTCTTTCTTTTCTCTCTCTTTTTCTCTCTCCCCTCCTTTCTCTTTCTCCCACCCTCCCTCTTTCTTCTCTCTCCCTTTCTCCCTCTCTCTCTTTCTCTTTCTTCTCTCCCCCTCCTCTCTTTCTCCACCCTCTCTTTCTCTCTCCCCCTCTCTCCCCTCTCTCCCCTCCTCTCCCTTTCTCCCTCCCTCCCTCTCTCTTTCTCTCTCTCTCTCCCCCTCTCCCCTCCTTTCTCTTTCCTTTTCTCTCTCCCTCCCTCCCTCTCTTTCTCTGTCTCTCCCCCTCTCTCTCCCCTTTCTCCCACCCTCCCTCTCTTTCTTCTCTCTCCCTTTCTCCCTCACTCTCTCTTTCTTCTCTCTTTCTCTCTCTCTTTCTCTCTCCCCTCCTCTCTCTTTCTCTCTCCCCCTCCTCTCCCTTTTTCTCCCTCCCTCTCTCTTTCTTCTCTCTTTCTTCTCTTTCTTTCTTTCTCTCTCTCTCTTCCCCCCCCCTTGTCTTCTTGGCCAGGGAGAGGAGTTGGCACCGCCTTGCTGAACCAAGCAGCCAAGGTAAGACCCATTGGGGAGCAGTCTAGCCAGCAAGTCTTCCCCTAATCCAGTCCATGGGCCCCTAAGGGCCCGTCCAGAATCAAACAAACCTGGTTTTTAACCTTTTATCCCCAGATCACCCTGGAAAAAGGATGCTCCCAATTCCGGTTCGTCTCACCCCAGAAGCATCAGGCCACGACCGATTTCTTCCGCAAGAGAGGAGCCGTGGACGTCACCATCCGTGATAACTGGCACGTCTTCCGGATTGACAGGGACCCCCTCGTGAAGCTGCTGGAGGAAGCGGCAGCCAAGCCGAACCCCGTTTCTTCACAGCTCTAGACACCCCCACACACACACACCACTTCCAATTCTACGCAAATTAGCCAGTGCAATTCCAAAGGAGCTACTCAGGGACCATCTCCCACCTCTCACCTACCCATTCACCAGTTGGGGGTGGGGAGATATTTCCCCCCCCCCCTTGTTCCTTTCTGGAATGCAGAAGTTTGGCCCTCCCCCATCTCCTTCCAAAAGAATACAGAATGCAGACTATAGAATGAAGAACGCAAATTACGGAATGCAGAATGAAGAATATAGAATGCAGAATGCAGCATTGAGGATGCAGAATGCAGAATATAGAATACAAATGCAGAATGCAAAATATAGAATGCAGAATATAAATGCAGAATGCAGAATATAGAATGTAGAATATAGAATGTAGAATGCAAATACAGAATGCAAATATAGAATGAAGAATGCAGGATTGAGGGTGCAGAATGCAGAATGTAGAATATAGAATGTAGAATGCAGAATGTAGAATATAGAATGCAGAATATAGAATGTAGAATATAGAATGCAGAATATAGAATGCAGAATATAGGATGCAGAATATAGAATGCAGAATGTAGAATGCAGAATATAGAATGTAGAATGTAGAATGCAGAATGCAAATACAGAATGAAGAATGCAGAATGCAAAATATAGAATACAGAATATAGAATGCAGAATGCAGAATATAGAATGCAGAATATAGAATGTAGAATGCAGAATGCAAAATATAGAATGCAAAATATAGAATGCAGAATATAGAATGCAGAATGCAGAATATAGAATGCAGAATATAGAATGCAGAATGCAGAATGTAGAATATAGAATGCAGAATATAGAATATAGAATGCAGAATGCAGAATGTAGAATATAGAATGCAGAATGAAGAATGCAGAATGCAGGATTGAGAATGCAGAATTACAACCGACTTGAAAGGCACCTTGGAGGTCTTCTAGTCCAACCCCGTGCTCGAGGACAAAATAAAAGCTAAGGAAGGGCTCTTTTATAGCTACCCTTTTCCTCTCTCTCTCTCTCTCTCCCCCCTTGGTGTGGTTGAAACCCTGCAAGCACCCCCCCTGCCCAGCAGGATTTGAAAACGACGGAAAGGGAACCGAAAAAGGGGAAAGGCCTGGGCTCCTTGGCGGTTTCAAAAACCAGGGTGCAAATTCTTCCGTTCACCCTCTCTCAGCCTGAAGCCACGCTTGCTCGAACGAGGATTTAAATTTGCAAGCCTAAGAAGGCAAGGGGATGGGAGATCTGGGATGCCTGTCCCGGAAAGGGATTGGTTTTCTGGGAGAGTCTGGGGGCTCCTGGGGAGCCCTAGGGGCAGCTGAGCACCGGGGCCTCGATTTCCATTGGCCAGGGTCTCGTTCCACCGGGATGGGCTGGAATAACTCCCAGTATTTGCAATCAGTCTGGGATTCAAGAGGATTAAACTGAGATTAAGCCAGGAAAGAAACTGGCTAGAGAGTTGGAGAGCTGGGACTGCAAATCTGAACCCACCATCCTCTCCAGTCCCAGAAAAATCTCTCGGACTTCAGGTTTAATCTGGATTTAGAATCTACCAAACCAGGGTTGCAAAACCCCATGTCACCACTAGGAGGCAGCCCACAGATACAGCTATTTTTTTTCCCTGTCCTTTGGCGCCTTCTGGTGGCTGCCCCGATTGCTGCATCTCTCAAATCTGTTTTTTGGCTTCGGATTCGTGCTTGACGTGGGAAAGTATTAAAAAAAAAGAATTTAAGAAACTCTTTTTTAAAAAAAAATAATAATAATCTCAAATTTTATTGTCCGGGAAATTTAAGACTGAACCGAAGACAATTTAAGAAAGGAGATTGTTGCCTGCGTTGAAGTTCCCGCCCCTTTAATTACAGGTAGTGGTGGGTTTTATATTTTGTTACCACTGATTACCATGTCAAAATTGTGGGTTTGTGTTTGTGGCTCACACATTTTTCCCCCAGGGGAAAAAAAAAACAGAATAGAGAAACTGAACCCGAAAGCTCCACCTAGTGGTAGAGAAAGAAAGTGAGTCTATCTATACGATTCCTACCTCTATGTTATTGTTACCTCTGTGCTTGTCCCTTTTTCGGCTTGAATCTCGCGAGATCTAAGCGACTTCATGCGAGATGTCTCAGCAGGAGGATAACAAAGAGCTAATAATGCAGACCTGTTTTCTACTTCCGGCAGTGTTTTTGCAATGCCAAGCTGCAAAATTCGGATTTTTCTGAATTATTCCCACTCATTTTGTGTGTTGAATCCTGCCATTCCTCTTCAAATCACCCCACAGAAGCCCCCGAGTGAAAGCCCCACTGATTTCCACCCACTGTGCCCAAAACGCGCAAAGTCTGTTTTAAAAAAAATCTTTTTATTTTTATTTTTAAAAAGTGCTTTTTTTCCCGCTACCCCTTCAAAAAAAAAAAAAAAAAAAAGGTTCTCCACAATCTTTTGCCCAAAAGGGCAAAAATACATTTTTCTAATTACAATGCAACGGTTGCAAATGGCAAATAAGAAACATCTTGGAATCCTTGCAAGATTTTATGCATTGCGATTGTAAAACGACATCAAATATTTGGCATGTTTTTTCCCCCGGTAAAAGAGGGTATCAAACCAAGATTGCATTTGGAAGAAAGGTTTAAACCAGGGGATAACAATGCCTCTGCTGCTTTTGCAGGTAGTCCTCGATTTACGACGGCAACCGAGACCAGAATTTCCATTGCTAAGCAAGGCGGTCCCTAAGTGAGTCGCCCTGGATTTGATACCATGGTTGTTAAGTGAATTGGAGTTGTTAAGCAAATCCAGCTTCCCGCATTGTCAGAAGGCAGCACGGGAAGGTCGTAAAAGGGGGAAATCAAGTGACCCCGGGACGCGGCCACCGTCATAAATACACGCCAGCTGCCAAGCGCCCAAATTTTGATCATGGAACCACAAGGATTCTGTGATCGTTGTAAGTGTGAGGAGCGGTCGTAAGATCCTTTTTTCAGTGCTTGTTGTAACTCGGGTCACTAAACCAACGGTCATAAGTTGAGGACTATCTGAATTTCATCCGTCTTGTGTCCCGCTTCAGAGAAAAGGAGGGATTCAGCAAATTGGAGTTATGCCAATGTTTGTCAAACATGGCCGCTTTAAGACTTGTGGACTTCAACTCCCAGAATTCCCCAGCAGGGAAAGGTTTCCCAGAATTCACACGGATAGGATAAGAACAAAGGCGGCTAGAACTACCTTTATTGCAATTTTTTACCATCTTTCTTAATAGATGGTGGGTATGCGGTAAACATAATATATCTTGATATTCAGCAAAGTGGAAAAAAAAAAGAACTGGCTGGGGAATTCTGGGAGTTGAAATCTACATGTCTTAAAGCGGCCAATTTGAGAAAAACTGGGTTAGATCTCTCGGATCCTGGACATTTGCAAAACATCATTCCAAAAGGCAAGAAAATATTGGTTGCGACTTCGATCTTGCTGGATCCAAACTCAAAGAGCAGATTCTAAGGATCTCCCAGCTGAAGGATCTCCAAAGGAGTCCCGGAAATCTAAGCCAGGGTGGGCTCCGTTTGTCCGCCCCGCTTTTCTGCAGGAAATCTCAGCCACCGTCATCTTGAATCGGTCTCTTTCCTGCATCCGAGCATCCCGGCTGTGTCAAGTCTACCTCGCCCCGAACCACAATCCGTAATGAAGGAGACACTTCTGAATTGAGAACCCCGTGATTTGTGGGGATCTTTCTCAGAGGTGGGACGGGGGTCTGCAAAGATGATCTACAAACGGAGAACGCCCAGGAAAGTCCCGTGGGTGGAGATGTCGAAGGAGGCGTTGAAACGGGGGATGCGCAGACTCAGACGGTCTCCCTGCTGCAGGTGGAAAACCCCTAGAAGTAGGAAAAAGGGGGTTCAGACACAGGGACCCACATTTAACAGAACCGCCAGCCCAGCTACAGGTCGCATCAATGGCCCCTGTGGGCTGGGGACATGTGCAGTGGTGGGATTCAGCCAGTTCGTGCCGGTTTGCACCGGTTCAGGAAAATCGGTAGTTAACTTTCTGAGCGGTTTGGTGAAGTGGCTGTTGGAAGAAATCTCCTTCCAACAGCCTTTTGTTTTTCCCACTTTACGGGGTTAATCCTGTCAGGAAGGCAGGAAGGAGGCCTTCTGGTGTGCCTGTGTTTGTTGTTTCTAGCCTGCTTAATTGTTTTCCAAAACTGGCTCTGAGTTAAGCCTTGTTACATTGTAACAGCTGTTAATGGTTCTTGGCAGAACGCCCAGACTTTCTATAGCCTGAGCTACTCTGGAGTTATTTTTCCACTTTTATTCCACTGGACACATGCCACGTTTGGAGAAAACGGGTTTCCCATCTCCTGCCCATCTAAATGCGAGTTTCTTCCCTCAACTCTCCGGCTAAGCTCAATTCACTTTCTGAGCCACGGAAGAAGGAGAAAGACACGCGTGGCCCCTGCCGTTCACAACTCGGGGACCCCCATCTCTGCTGCAAAGCCATTCCCACAACTCCCTGCAGCAGACTTCCTACACGGGAGGCTTTTAACAAAAAGATTGGACAATCATTTGTCTGGAACGGTATAGGGTTGGTAGCTAACCTTTTTGCCATTGCATGCCAAAAGCGGAGGTAGCGCGGGGGGGGGGTCATGCGCACGTGTGCCCATACCCATAATTCTATGCATGCGTGTGTGACCCCCCCCCCGTGCACTCCACCGCTTTTGGCACGCAATGGCACAGTGGGCCCGGGAGACCTGTTTTTCTCTCTCCTCAGGCTCCAGAGCCTTTCTAGGAGCCTGGGGAGGGCAAAAACAGCCTTCCCCAGGCTTCCTCCTGGAGGCCCTCTGGAGGCCGGAAACAGCCCATTTGTTGACTTCCAGTGGGACCAGAAGGCCCGTTTTTCACTTTCCCCAGGCTCCAGAGCCTTTCTAGGAGCCTGGGGAGGGCGAAAACGGCCTCCTCTCCCCGCAGAGGACTTCCGGAGGCCAGAAACAGCCCGTTTGCTGACTTCCGGTGGAACCCAGAAGGCCTGAAAATCAGCTAGCTGGTGCGCACATGCGCACTGGAGCTGAGCTCGCGTGCCCACCGATATGGCTCCACATGCCATCTGTGGCACGCATACCATAGGTTCGCCATCACGCGTATAGGGTTTCCTGCCTGAGCAGGGGGTCGGACTAGAAGACCTCCAAGGTCCCTTCCAACTCTGTTTTATGACTTTAAAAAAAATATTTCAAACCCTTTGCAAAGAAAGGAAGTTGGCCGCGCTGAGCTACCTCCTCACAATGGATTAATAAGGGGTGGATTAAGAAATGGGGAATGGACCCCCAATGGTATCCCACTCCTGACACCAAGAAACCACCTGGGTGAGAGTCCTTTCCCCCAAAACTTAGACCAGTGTTTTGCAACCTTGGCCCCTTAAAAGGAGTGGACTTCAACTCCCAGAATTCCCCAGCCAGCACTATAGTTTCCTACTTAATTGTCAGTCCGTCTAGCCCAGCTCTAACGTCTATTAATTTAACTTGTTACGGGTTCTTTTTATTATTTTTAAATTATTATTATTTTCACTTCAAGGTATATTACATCGACCGCATTCCCACTATCTACTAAGAAAGTTACCCAATTCCAAAAAAAAAAAAAAAAAATGCAATGAAGGTAGTCACATTTGTTATGAAACTTTTGCCGGCTGGGGAATTCTGGGAGTTGAAGTCCACACCTCTTAAAGGGGCCAAGATTGCAAAACTCTGATTTAAGACATTCCGGAAAAAGGAATGGCGGCTCACCTCCACTGTAGCAGCTGTTATATGCCTTCTCCACCTTCGGGGGCATACTCTGGATGCAGCGGAAAAGGATTTGATCCGGCCTGCCTAAGGCCACTCGCCGTAAGACCTGCCCCATGGTAAAAGTGGGGTCATGGAACAGCACCTAGGAAGGAAGGGAGAAAGGGGGTTAGGCACAGGAAGTCCTCAACTTACAACAGTTCGTTTAGTGACTGAAGTTACACGGAAAAGAGTGACCAGTTTTCACACAACCATTGCAGCATCCCTATGGCCAAAATTCAGACACGTGTCGTATTTATGATGACTGTCTCGTTTAGCAACGGAAATTTTTGGTCGTAATTCGAGGACGGCCTGTAGTTCATAGAGACACGCTGCTCTGTCTCGTGTGCGCGCGCGCACCGCACAAAAAGCGGTGTGATCAACTACGAAATATCTGAATGGTCGTAGGGGGTCCCCCCTCCAGAATCTAACCGGGTCTGACCCTGCTTAGCTTTTTGACATGGTTCAAAGTCAGATCGGGTTTTTTGCTGCCTGCTATATGTAGTCCTCGACTTATGACCACAGTTGGGGATCGCAGCTGCTGTTGCTAAGCGATGGGATCTTGAAGTGAGTCGCTCCTGATTTCATGACAATTTCGCTGCGCTCGTTAAGCCAGTCCAACTTAACGCGAAATCCAATCATACAAACATCGTTGTTAAGTGAATCGTTGTTATGGTTAAGTGATTCATTGGGTCGTTAAGTGAATCAGCCCCCCCATTGAAGCAAACCAACCGCGATCACGTGAGACTCCAGCCTTCATTAAATACAATAAAAAAATTACTGTTGTTAACCTTATCGTTGTTAAATGAATCATTGGGTCACTAAGTGAATCTGCAGTTCCCCCCCTTGACTTTCCTTGTTGGAAACCCTCCAGGAAGGTTGCAAATGGCAATTCACATGGGACCCTGCAACCTTCATTAAATGCAATAAAAAAAATACTGTTGTTAAGTGAATCGCAATCGTTCAATGAATCATGGGTCATTAAGTGAATCATTGACTTTTCTTGCCAGAAGCTCTGCAGGAAGGTCCCGAAAGGCACTCGCATGACCCTGATGAGACTGTGCCACCCTCCTAAATATATATATGCCAGTTGCCAAGAATGTGGATCAGGATGCTCAAATGGACGTAAAGGCGAGGACAAGTCATATGTCGTCTTTTTTTTCAGCCGTAAGGTGAGGACCGCCTTATTTTTTTTTGGCAAGCAGCCAAGCGACGTTTCCAAGGTAAAGTTGGCCCAACCTCTCCTCTCTCTCTCAGCTTCACCCCAGAGACGCATCTTAGCAAAACAACAACAGATTTAAAGATATTTGAATTCTTTGTGTATTTTGTCACTCTTGCTCGTAAATTTATAATTAGCTTCCTTTGTCAATCGGGGTTTGTTTACGCCCGAAGCCACAACGGGACTTTCTCTGAAGTTGAAAACCCCAAAAATCTTTGCTTCTTTCCTGAAATGCCCTTTTCAAAAACGTTATTTCTAAAACGGCCTTTTTCAAAAGCATTATTTCATTTATCGTCGCTTGGATAATCATATATATATATATATATATATATATATATATATATATTGTGTGTGTCCTTTCGCCCTTCGTCTAGCCGATGCCTTGGGACTCGTTCCCTCTCTGACTTCAAAAATCTTCTTTTTTACTAAAACAGAATGAAGAATTAACAATTGGGCTGGCATTACAGGGAGTCCTCGATTTACGATCACAACGGAGCCCAAAATGTCCGTGGCTAAGCGAGACAGGGTGAGTTTTGCCCCCTTTTACGACCTTCCTGGCTACCGCTGTTAAGCGAATCACTGCACTGTTAAGTGAGTCACACGGTCGTCAAGAGAATCTGGCTTCTCCTTTTGACCGTCATAAATACAAGTCAAGCATCTGAATTTTGGTCCTGTGACCAGGATCTCGCGGGGGGGTGGACTAGATGACCGACGAGGTCCCTTCCGACTCTATTAATCTGTTAATATCACCACAGAGATGCTGGAACGTGAAAAATCATCATAATTTACTTTTTTTCAATGCCGTTGTAACATCGAATGGTCACTAAATGAACTGTTGTAAGTCGAGGACTCTGTATAATTAAGAATTAGGCACTTGGCTGGCATTACAGGCAGTCCTCGTTTTACGCCCAGACACTTAGAGGCTGTTTAAAGTTACAGCAGACCTTCCTTGGGGCTACAGGTAGTCCTCGAATTACGACCGCAATCGAGCCCAAAATTGTGGTGGCTAAGCAAGACATTTGTTAACTGAACTCGGCCCCGTTTTATGACCTCCCTCGCCACCGTTGTTAAGCGAATCGCTACCATAGATATGTGAGTACCCCGGTTGTTAAGCGAATCCGGCATCCGCATCAACTTCGCTTCCCAGAAGGTCGCGAAATGGGATTGCACAACCTCAGGTTACACAGCAACGGTCGTAAGTATGAGTCCGTTTGTGGGAATGCCACAAAGGTCGTAACTGTGAAAAACGGTCCTGTCCCTTTTTTTTTTCAGTGCCGTCGTAACTCCAAACGGTCACAAAAACAAACGGTTGTAAGCCGAGGACGACCTCTACTTCTGACCCGGATTCAAAGTTCTGACGGTTAGGTGTCTTCCGGGGTCACGTGTTCGAATTCTGGGCGCTCAGCGACGTGGCCACTGCTTTCCGGGGTATTGGTAGCGTCCCACAAGACTCATTTCCAAAAATTTTACCTCAGCTAACGATAACATACGACCGTTATGAGAAAGCTCCATTACGGTCGTATGTCGAGGACTTCATGTAGAGTCACTTCCGAGGCAGAATACAGGGAGTCCTCGACTTACAGCCGTCCATTTAGCGACCGTTCAAAGGGACAATACTGAAAAAGTGGGGATTGACCCTCAGTCCTCCCTGCTCTCGTGATCCCCATTTGCGACCTTCCTGGATGGATTCACTTAGCGGCCGTGCGATTCGCTTAACGACTGGAGCGATTCACTTAACAACGGTGGCAAAAAAAAAAGAATCGTAAAATGAGGCGAGTCTCGCTGAACCGCTGCTCTGCTTAGCCGTGGAAATTCTACTCAACCAGATTGTCGTCGTAAGTCGAGGACTAGGTGAATGTTGGCAAGGATTTTTTTTCCCAGCCGCTGATGAGCCTTTTTCCTTTTCAAATGCCTCCCGGGGGGAAAATTAATCCTTGCAATCAAGGGAAGTTAATTGGTCTCTAATTAAGATCTCCGCTCAGCCGAGCCCCGCAGGGAAAACTCTGACATTCCCCTGTTCGGTTTTATGTCCGTCGCATCTCCGGGGAGATCTGCGGTCTCGAACCAGCCACGAGGCCAAGAATCTCCTTCCCTTCCCGACTCTTTGGAGCCCAGGAAAAAAAAAGAAGGGAAAAGCGGGTGTGACAATTTCACACAACCCGGTGTGAGAATCTGGGTTTGTTTCCCTTGGCGGAATGAATGGCTCAAGGAAAAGAGAGAAACGGCCCAGGAATTGTCCAGCTGTGGAAGAGAGGAGGAAAAAATGGCCTTTTTCCTCCAGTTCCCTTCTTTCTCCTTCCTTCCTTTCTTCCCTTCTCATCCCCATCCCCATCCCCTTCCCTCCTTCCTTCCTTCTTTTCTTTCTTTTCTTTTCTTTTCCTTCCTTCCCCTTCCCGCATCCTTGCTTTCTCTCTTCCCTTCTCACCTTCCATCCTTCCTCCACTCTCCTTCCTTCCTTTTTTCCCTTCCTTCCTTCCTTCTTTCTTTTCTTTTCTTTTCCTTCCCTTCCCATCTTTTTCCTTCCCCTTCCTTCCTTCCCCTCCCTCCTTCCTTCTCATCTTCCTCTCCCCTCCCTCCCTCCCTCCCTCCTTCCTTCACTTTCCTTCCTTCCCTTCTGTTCTTCCTTCCCATCTCTCCCCCCACCCTCCCTTCCTTCCTCTCCCTTCCCTCCCTCTCTCCTTCCTTCCTCCACTCCCCTTCATTCCTCCCCATCACTCCTCCCTCTCTCCCTCCCTTCTCATCTTCCTCTCCCCTCCCTCCCTCCCTCCCTCCTTCCTTCACTTTCCTTCCTTCCCTTCTGTTCTTCCTTCCCATCTCTCCCCCCACCCTCCCTTCCTTCCTCTCCCTTCCCTCCCTCTCTCCTTCCTTCCTCCACTCCCCTTCATTCCTCCCCATCACTCCTCCCTCCCTCCCTTCTCATCTTCCTCTCCCCTCCCTCCCTCCCTCCCTCCTTCCTTCACTTTCCTTCCTTCCCTTCTGTTCTTCCTTCCCATCTCTCCCCCCACCCTCCCTTCCTTCCTCTCCCTTCCCTCCCTCTCTCCTTCCTTCCTCCACTCCCCTTCATTCCTCCCCATCACTCCTCCCTCCCTCCCTTCTCATCTTCCTCTCCCCTCCCTCCCTCCTTCCTCCCTCCCTTCCCTTCTGTCCTTCCTCCCTCCCTCCACTCTCCTTCCTTCCCTCCTTCCTCCCACCCTCCCTCCTTCCATCACTCTCCTACCTTCCCTTCTCTTCTTCCTTCCCATGTCTCCTCCCTCCCTTCCTTTCTTCTCATCTTCTTCTCCCCTCCCTCCGTCCTTCCTTCCTTCCTTCTGTCCTTCCTTCCTCCCTCCACTCTTCTTCCTTCCTTCTTTCCTTCCTTCCTCCCTCCACTCTCCTTTCTTCCTTCTTCCTTTCCTTCCTTCCACTCTCCTTCCTTCCTTCCTCCCTCCCTCCCTCCACTCTCCTTCCTTCTTTCCTTCCTTCCTTCCATTCTCCTTCCTTCCTTCCTGCCTGCCTGCCTGCCTGCCTCCCTCCCTCCTCTCCTTCCTTCCTTGACTCTCCTTCCTTCCTTGACTCTCCTTCCTTCCTTCCTTCCTTCCTTTTCCTTCCTTCCTTCCTTCCTCCCCACACTCTCCTTCCTTCCTTCTTTCCTTCCTTCCTTCCTCCCTCCACTCTCCTTCCTTCCTTCTTTCTTTCCTTCCTTCCACTCTCCTTTCTTCCTTCCTGCCTGCCTGCCTCCCTCCCTCCTCTCCTTCCTTCCTTGACTCTCCTTCCTTCCTTCCTTCCTTCCTTCCTTTTCCTTCCTTCCTTCCTTCCTTCCTCCCCACACTCTCCTTCCTTCCTTCCTCCACTCTCCTTCCTTCCTTCTTTCTTTCCTTCCTTCCACTCTCCTTCCTTCCTTCCTTCCTTCCTTCCTTCCTGCCTGCCTGCCTTCCTCCCTCCTCTCCTTCCTTCCTCCCCACACTCTCCTTCCTTCCTTCCTCCACTCTCCTTCCTTCCTTCTTTCTTTCCTTCCTTCCACTCTCCTTCCTTCCTTCCTTCCTTCCTGCCTGCCTGCCTTCCTCCCTCCTCTCCTTCCTTCCTTGATTCTCCTTCCTTCCTTCCTTCCTTCTTTCCTCCCTCCTCTCCTTCCTTCCTCCCCACACTCTCCTTCCTTCCTTCCTCCACTCTCCTTCCTTCCTTCTTTCTTTCCTTCCTTCCACTCTCCTTCCTTCCTTCCTTCCTTCCTGCCTGCCTGCCTGCCTGCCTTCCTCCCTCCTCTCCTTCCTTCCTTGATTCTCCTTCCTTCCTTCCTTCCTTCTTTCCTCCCTCCACTCTCCTTCCTTCCTCCCTCCCTCCCTCCCCCCCGTCCCCAGGAGGAGTCCTCCCCCACCCCCCTCTCAGGGCGGGGGTCTCTCACCTGGCTGTAAACGAAGTAGAGGCCCGTCTTCTTGATGACCACGTCCTGCCCGCTGGGCTCCAGGGCCCGCCCCTGTTGCAGGAAAGGGGCCCACCAGATCTCGGTGGCATCGCCCTCCTCTGCGGGGGAAGGGGAGGAAAGCCGGGGTCAGAGTGGAATGCCCCCCCCCGCCCCCCTGTTCCCCCTCCCGCCATCCACACCTGAGCCCTGCCTGCCTGCCTGCCTGCCTTTGTCCTTTGCCTTTAGCAGGGCAGGCAGAAGTCCAAGTGGGGAGGCTCGGCCCTGACCCGAGAGAGCTTCCCCACCCCCCCACCCCGTTCCCCCCCTTTGGCCCTCCCTCCCTCCCATTTTATTCCTTTGATTTCTCTATCAATCCTCTTTTTCCCAGCAGCCCAAGACTAATTGGTGACATTACAGCCAGAAACTTTTCAAATGACATTCCTGAGGGGGGGGGATGCATTCATGCCTTAATTAAGGGGGGGGAATGCTGAACATCCCCCACCCCTTAATTAAGGCAGAGGATGGAACCAGGGAAAAGAGCAGGAACCCCAGTGGCTAATCCTGGGGCTGGGAAGAAGGAGAAGGAGAAGGAGAAGGAGAAGGAGAAGAAGAAGAAGAAGAAGAAGAAGAAGAAGAAGAAGAAGAAGAAGAGAAAGAGGAAGAGGAAGGAGAAGAAGAAGAAGAAGAAGAAGAAGAAGAAGAAGAAGAAGAAGAAGAAGAAGAGGAAGAGGAAGAGGAAGAGGAAGAGGAAGAGGAAGAGGAAGGAGAAGGAGAAGGAGAAGGAGAAGAAGAAGAGGAGGAGGAGGAGGAGGAGGAGGAGGAGGAGGAGGAAGAGGAAGAAGAAGAAGAAGAAGAGGAGGAGGAGGAGGAGGAAGAGGAAGAGGAAGAAGAAGAAGAGGAGGAGGAGGAGGAGGAGGAGGAAGAAGAGG